>NC_090181.1:9961660-10191660 GCF_024679245.1 Pseudorasbora parva
TTGGTGAAAGTCGAGGCTGGCGAGGGGAGATAAAGGAAGTGAATGGTGGACAGGTGTTTCTGTTGGGCTCACCGCTCGGAAATCTGCTCATCCAGCACGGAATGCCACTTTACACTGCGATTAGGGTTTAGATGTTTATTCTTTTTATTGCTATGCTGTTTGTTTTTATTAATATGATGTGTTTCTAAGCATCCATTCTGTCATCCAACCATCCATCCATAAATTTGGTCATCCACATTTATATTTATTCATTTAGCAGGCATTTATCTAAAGCGATTTACAAATGAGGAAAACAAGCGCATCATCATTTGTCCGGGATTTGGCATTCCTGGTTGGGTCGGGAAGATTCCACGAGCCTCTCAGTGAAGGTACCACCAGTCAGGCTGAGGGGATAGACTCGTAAGAGCGACTGGAGTCCGGACGGTGCAGAGCCTGTGGATGTTTTATATTTAAGCATCGATTTCTTGAACTTGAACTGCCAGTGCAGAGAGATAAACAGAGGTTTGACATGGGCTCACTGAAGACCTGCTGCGTTCTGGATCATTTCTAAAGGTTTGATGGCATGTTGGAAGTCGATCCAGAAGAGAATTACGATAGTCCTGCCTAGAAATTACAAGGGCCGGGACGAGATGCTCTTGGTCCATCCATTTGTTTAGTCTAGCTATCAATTTGTTTGTTCATTCATTCATCAAACCTCCATCTTCCAATTAACCAGCCACTCAAAGAATCTAACCATCACATCATCCATCAATCCAACCATCCTATACATTCATTCCCTCCAGCTTCAGTTGAATCAGTCAACCCAAGAATCAATCCAGTCATCCATCCAGTCATCCATCCATCCATCCATCCATCCATACATCCATCCATCCAGTCATCCATCCATCCATCCATCCATCAAGTCATCTATCCATCCATCCATCAATACATCCATCCATCCATCCATCCATCCATCTAGTCATCCATCCATCTAGTCATCCATCCATCCATCCATCCAGTCATTCATCCATCCACCCATCCATCCAGTCATCCATCCAGTCATTCATCCATCCACCCATCCATCCATCCATCCATCCATCCATCCATCCATCCATCCATCCATCTTCGTTATTTAACCACTCAAAAAACATCTTCCTATCCATCTATATTTATTCATCCAACCATTCATGTCTCAATTAATCAGTCACTCAAAATCCATCCATCCATACATCTTAGTTATCCATCCATCCATCCATTTTCCAATTAATCAACCACTCAAAATCCATACATCCATAGTTATCCATTCATCCATCCAACCATCCATTCATAATGATTATACATTGCCATGTAAATACTGTGTGTGTGTGTGTGTGTGTGTGTGTGTGTGTGTGTGTGTGTGTGTGTGTGTGTGTGTGTGTGTGTGTGTGTGTGTGTGTGTGTGTGTGTGTGTGTGTGTGTGTGTGTGTCTGTGGTGTTTCTTGGTAGAGCATTTTTTGGCTTACTCCAGTACTAACACTAGTGAGATGGGAATATGTGGCGTCCTATTCCCTGAAAGCGAGATGTGTGCCAGACTGAAGGGATGAGGGCCAGAATGTTGGACCGCCGTGTCCTTAGTCGGAAGAAAAATTACCCCAGAGCCGAGGCTTGAGGGAATTCCCCGCAGCACAGGGCAGGTTCCTGCTGCAAAGCCAGACAGGTTGAGATATGAATAATGATTTGCCTGGCAACATGCACAGGAGACTGAGTGATTCAGTTCAGATTCAGGTTGTACACACAGAATGGATACAGCACCTGACACAATACATTCAGTGGGAAACTCTTTGAGTTGAGCTGCTTTGATATGGACCACTAGCTTTCTGTGATTGTTCAATGATTTCGACAGAACCAAAACATTCTATCTATCCCAGCATGCCATTCAAAAAACCATGAACCCTTAATGCTGCTCTCACCTACATTGTTTTTTGTTTGTTTTTTTGATTGAACTGCCAAATTTTCTGCCTAGAGGACAAGATTCAAATGGTGAAACAGATTAAAAATCATTTGACATGAGAGCGATAACAGAGGTAATCAAAAGTCAGTCTTACCATGTTTCAGTTACACTGTCAGGAACTTTAACTTTTTTCTTTTTTTGAAAAAAATTATTTTAGTAGACCAGAGCGGTTTTCTCTTTCTCTCTTTCTCTTTCCACTTTATTCTCTCTATTACTACTATTATCTGGTTATATGATTAGCATTCATTTGACATGTGAAGCTGTATATGCTAATATTCAAACTAGACATTAATCAAGATGTTACTATGAAAAAAATAAGTGTTGATCTTTGGAGAAAATTTTTCATCTGTATAATATATAAATACAGACTATTAAATGGACATAATATTATATTATATTACATTATATTATATAATGTATTATAAATTGCATATTATATTATATTATATTATATTATATTATATTATATTATATTATATTATATTATATTATATTATATTATATTATATTATATTATATTATATTATATTATATTATATTATATCACTAACACCAATAGTGAAAAGACTGAAATGTAACGCCTGTGGATCTTAGATGGTTGTCTCCCCCTTGTGGTCATCAGTCTAAAAGGGAAGCAGATTATTTCATTTTCAGTATAATTGCAAAATGTTTGAAGAATATCCTTTATTTTGACAATGAGTTCAAAAATCCCTTAATTATGTTTTCTGTTTCTTCAGTCAATGTCTGTTCTCTTATCACACAATTTCCTCATTAATTTCAACTCATCTGTCTTGCCTTCTTACACAAATGTTCGTTCTCTCTCTCTTTCTCTCTCTCCAAGTTTGTCCTTTTTCTTCAAAGGTGCTGATGTGCGCATAATGAATAACATTCATCAAAGTCATAATCGCTTTCATTTGAGTTAATTCAGAGTGCCACACAGTCTCTCTTCCACTAAACTAGAAGTAGAGCTGCTCTCTAACTCTAGACAGAGACAGATCAAATCCATGACCATACATTACGTCATTTTCACAAGGCAAAAGTCTTGACTTGGTATTTCTGGATCAGCGTGTGTAATGTGGTAACATGTGTAGTATTTGAAAATAAATAGCATGCATTGTTTCAGAAACAGGAAATAACATTTTATGTTATATGGACTAAATGTAATATGGAATGCTTGAAGAATACTGGATAGACACTGACATTTATGGAAGCCTGTTTCCACCACAATATAAATATGTAAAAACGTAATTGTGACTTTTAACCTCGCAATTCTGATGTCTGAAACCTGCCGGCCTGAAATTGTTTCCTATAGTACTGCTCGGGTGAATCAGAGTGTTGCAAGTCCAAAGCAGTTGCTATGCCACTGAGATTTCTTCTCCCAATGTCCATTCATAAATAAAAATTAAAAATACATAATTGTGAGATATGAACTCAAAATAGCAAGAAATAAAGTCAGAATTTTGTTATGATCATGCAATTTTGAGAAGGTACCTAAAAATTTATGATATAAACTCACAATTGTCAAATGACCACAAGTCACATTTATTAGCACTATATCCGATAGAGATGTTTTAAAGCACATACAGTGATAACAGGAAAAGGATTCAGTGATGCAAACAGAGTTTGTTTCCGCTGTACAGCAGCTCTAAAAGAAAACAGTGTCATTGTTCAGCTGTAGTCAGTTGGGTGTTGATTCCGTTCTGTTGTAAAAATCATCAATTATTAAATGAGTTAATTTCATCAATAAAGCAGTGATGCCATCATCATCATCAAGCTCAGTTCAGTTCTCATCCAATAGTGTCAGTGCAGTCAGATCAATAATATTGTTGAATATTAAATGTCTCCGACTAAGGACTAAGCAAGCCAGAGGTGACAGTGGCAAGGAACCCCAACTCCATCAGCTGACAGAATGGAGAAAAAACCTTGGGCCAAACCAGCCAGTTCTCCTCTGGCCAACAAACAAACGCACGTGATTATGCCTCAGTCTGCATCACAAGTCAGAAATCAGATTGTGGATCAGTTCAAATATTTTATTCAGTTCCTTTTGTTTAAAAATTGGATTCCTCATGGCAGTATGTAGCCTGAGCTGATCATAGGTCTGTGCAGAGGACCTGTCTGGTTCTTCTGGCCTTTGCCGAGGATCTGTCATGTTGACGAGGCCTTCACAGGGATTGTCTAGTTGACAGGATCTCTGCGTTGTGGCCGTGTCTAGGTGCAGGTCCACCGTCTGATCTGGGTATGGACTGTATATACGGATGACTACGGTAGCCTCGGGATAAACAGAGAGACTAATATAAGCATCATAAGAATTATTATTATTTATTTTTGCATTTTTTTTATGGGGGGGAGAGCGGGGGACTGGATTGGGAAATGTCCACGAGCCGGGACTCGAACTCTGGTCGCCCGAAGCGCAATGATGCTATATATATTGCTTTACAATCTTTTAACTTATGTGAATTATAGAAATGTGATAATGTGTTATGTGTATGCAGGATAAAGAGATATGTTTGTAGTCTAGATTTAAACTGACAGTGTGTCTACTTCCCGAACAATACTAGGAAGACTGTTCTAGAGTCAGTGAGTAAAAGGTCACAGTTACCCTATGTTTTTTATTCCATTGTGGTAACGGACTGTGAAGGTGTTCATTGAAAGTCGTTCATTGTATCTCTGTTATTTTATTTAGTTTGTCATCAGGAGGTATTCAAAGAGATTCCTTCACAACAATTTGACACCTAAGTGGGTTCTTACCTGGGGTCTTCACTGCATTGTGCAAATTCTGTTTGTATAACACCATTTTTAAATAGACATTTTTCAGTTTCATTGAGCTGATGGAAGAGACAAAGCAAAGCCTGAGGACTGCTGAGCTTGCTTTATTTCCATAAAGTCCATTATAAATATAATATGGGAGTTGTAAGTAGACCATGATATGGTTTATCACACAATAACCATTTTGCAGTTGTAGCCTAACCCAGCCTCATTCCTCGGATCTGTTTTATCATTGGTGGAATCGAGCGCACTCAATACAAACATCTTTGCCATCTCAGCACAAAGCTTGGAAGACAATTCTGCAAACATGAATTTTTAATCAAGAGGAGTTCCTTCACCCAGTTTCTGACCTTCAGCCTGAGAAAATTCTTTTCAATAATTCATATTTTTTCAGTATCCCACCCCTGACTGAATACATGACACGCTTAGACACATTCACAGTTTTGCATGCTTGCTTAAGTAGGGAATAGGTGTGCTGTTTCAGGATTGTTGTACAGCGTGTGGGGTGTTTTTTTGTTTGTTTTGTTTTTGTTTTTGGTTGCATTTTTATTTCTGACTTTTTAAACCGATATTGTCATTGTTGCTTTGATCATTCTATTGATCATTGACTAAGTATTACAACTTTTTATCAAAATTGTGGATTATTTGAATGACATACTCTTGAAATAAACCCCCTAAAATAAAACTAAAGTTATAGTAAAAAAAATATGTGTGTGTATATATATATATATATATATATATATATATATATATATATATATATATATATATATATATATATATATATATATATATATATATATATATATATATATATATATATATATTAGCTTGATGTGCCTTCTACTGTAATTGTGCATTAAGCATACAGTTGTCTGACCAAAATGCCACGCTGTATCTGGTGCTTATAACTGCATGTCTTTTTTATCTTCAATTTCACACCTGAGTGGGTTCTTACCCGGGGCACAGGAAACACTCCCGCTACCCATGCTGCATCTGTGTCTTCTGCCTTTTTACAGATATACAGAATCCCTTGAATGCATTGAGCAAAATAAAAGCTGTCCTTTAGTGTGTTTGCTTATAAAAATGTCTGATGAGTAATTAAGGCTGACTAGATCTACTTCATTTTCTTTTGTAAGGTTTGCAGTTTTTAAAATAAATTCAAAGGCTATACAAAAGTAAATGTAACTTGATCGCCTAAAGAATTATAAAGTAAAAGTATTTTTACTTTTAGAAATCAAATAAACCAACTTTTATAAATAAGTATCTATATAAAAAAATATTTTCCATATTTTATATATTTTCCTCATTGTTTGTACACGTTTTAAGTTAATTGGACATACAATAAATCTGCAAAATTTGCAGATCCTATGCAAGAACCTGAAGCCTTCCCTGAAATACGACCCATAGGAGTGTTTACTAAAGTTGCACCCCTATTGACAACATGACACTTTTTATTTTAATTCATGAAATACGACCCATAGGAACGTTTTCTATATTTGTGCCCCTATCGACAACAGGACACTTTCATTTTAATGCGTTGTGTCTTTTTATCTGCATTATATGTCAGGTTTTGCATAGCTCAATTGGTAGAGCATTGCAATATTCAATAATATGTGATCATGCAATCGTGGGTTCGATCCCAGGGAATGCATGTGCTCAAAGTGTATGCACTATAAATTACTGGGTGGGTGTAGTTGTTAAACAAAAACATATTTTTGCTAAATGGAAATATGACAAATGGTGGTAAAAAGACCACACATTGCATTTAAATGAACACTCATTTTGATAGGTAACGACAGTCATATGTCATTTTATGACGTCAGATGTAACACAACACTCTCATTATTTTTATGCCAGCTAGAGGGCACATGACTTTAAAACATAAATAAAGGTTGTATTAAGGTGCTTAAAAAATGACCTAAAGAGTTGTTTTTTGGAGAACAGTCTGTGATATACACTCACCTAAAGGATTATAAGGAATACCTGTTCAATTTCTCATTAATGCATTTATCTAATCAACCAATCACATGGCAGTTGCTTTAATGCATTTAGGGGTGTGGTCCTGGTCAAGACAATCTCCTGAACTCCAAACTGAATGTCAGAATGGGAAAGAAAGGTGATTTAAGCTATCTTGAGCTTGGCATGGTTGTTTGTGCCAGACGGACCGGTCTGAGTATTTAAAAATCTGCTCAGTTACTGGGATTTTCACGCACAACCATTTCTAGAGTTTACAAAGAATGGTGTAAAAAGGGAAAAACATCCAGTATGCGGCAGTCCTGTGGGCGAAAAATGCCTTGTTGATGCTGATGCTAGAGGTCAAAGGAGAATGGGCCGACTGATTCAAGCTGATAGAAGAGCAACTTAGACTGAAATAACCACTCATTACAACCGAGGTGTGCAGCAAAGCATTTGTGAAGCCACAACACGCACAACGGCTTGAGGCGGATGGGCTACAACAGCAGAAGACCCCACAGGGTACCACTCATGTCCACTACAAATAGGAAAAAGAGCCCACAATTTGCACAAGCTCACCAAAATGGGACAGTTGAAGACTGGAAAAATGTTGCCTGGTCTCGATTTCTGTTGAGACATTCAGATGGTAGAGTCAGAATTTGGCATAAACAGAATGAGAACATGAATCCATCATGCCTCGTTACCACTGTGCAGGCTGGTGGTGGTGGTGTAATGGTGTGGGGATGTTTTTTTGGCACACTTTAGGCCCCTTAGTGCCAGTTGGGCATCGTTTAAATGCCACGGCCTACCTGAGCATTGTTTCTGACCATGTCCATCCCTTTATGACCACCATGTACCCATCCTCTGATTGCTACTTCCAGCAGGATAATGCACCATATCACTAAGCTTGAATCATTTCAAATTGGTTTCTTGAACATGACAATGAGTAGCCTGACGTGGTCATACTCAATTCTAGTCAGAATATGAGTCTGAAACTGCTCCATTGAGCTGTAATTATGGGGCGTTTCAGGAAAGACCTCAATTGGATAGAGCTACAACCATTCAGAGCAACAAAGTGACGCATAACGTTAGTTGTCAAATGTCAACAGAACTCAACTGCACTGTGTTGCCAAGTCCGCAGGTTCTTTTCCATGTCCGCGGGTTGAAGGGAAGCGACCTCAATTATGTGATATATAGACTTAGGAATGTGAATTTTAGCAGGCAACCGTGCCAAAATAACACACATTTTACACTCCAGAGAACCCTCCTGAGAAGCTATTGTTTTGGGCTAGTTGTTGGCAGGTTTTGTTGTAAAAACTTGGCAACCCTGTCTGCACACACACTGGAATAAACAATCTTTGCTGGTGTTGTAAAAAAAAATTATTTAAAGATACACAGTTACTTTCCGACATGATCATCATTTCAGAGAGAAATAGTGAAGGTGAATGCATATAAAAACAAGCTCTCTATTTAGGATTTGAACAAATTCAACCAATCCCCTTTGATGACGTGCATGATTACGTTACTGTTCATCATCTGTCCATCATCGTCTAAAACCCGCCCTGATGATTTGATTGGTCCGTACAGTTTCTGTTAGGGCATAATTACTCCTCTATGGATCAAGGCCAGACCGAACTGCCGAGCTCAAATGTTGTGAGTGGGGCTAAATACGGCTGGCATCCAGGCTAGACACTGAGTTCACTGTACTAAAATGGCCCCCACAGTCACCAGATCTCAACCCAATAGAGCATCTTTGGGATGTGGTGGAACGGGAGCTTCGTGCCCTGGATGTGCATCCCACAAATCAACTGCAAGATGCTATCCTATCAATATGGGCCAACATTTCTAAAAAATTGCTTTCAGCACCTTGATGAAATCAATGCCACGTACAATTAAGGCAGTTCTGAAGGTTGACCACTGTGAGAAGGCCAGAGAGTAAGGCACGAAGACACTAGCTTTCCAACAAAAAGAATGGGTTTTATTTTACCCCCCAAAAAATACAATAAGTCACAAATAAGGAATACAAAACAATTAATTAAATCTAACAAATAATCTAGCTAGACTTTAATAAACCGAGGTCAGCAAAACAAACTTAACTCAATATAAAGAGAAACTCAGGAGAACAGAACAGACTGACCTCCTAACTGAGACAAACAACAGGTGTATAAGGCAAACGGTGAGCTCACTTAAACAAGACTAGGGAAAAACATACAATCAACATTTTGTAAAGCAACAAGTTATTTGCAATATAACTAAATCATAATTAATATAATAACAAACAACTCAAAATAATAATAATGCAAACCAATAAAGGTTAATAATAACTTGTAAACCTCCACAAATCAAATTCAATTTCCTACAAGTATGTGTAGCATCTTTATTATATAAATCTATATAACAAACCTCAAATTCTATACTATTAACTTAAAAGGTAAATCAATAAAAGGAAAATAACTGTCAATATAAATTCATATATAGTGGAATGTATTAGAGAAGAATGTATGCGCTGTGAGTGGATGAAGGAATGCGTGCAAGTTACCTTTATCAATGTGTGGCCGAGGGTTCAGCCATCACAACCACACTATTAGTATGATGTTCCTAATAATCCTGTATTTGATTTGTACGCCAACTGTCCATTGCGATCAAATTTTACTATAGAAGCGCAGATCCTGATGATGCAAATTATGAGCCGACAACAAACCACCACTTGCTCCAAACACACAAACACGTCCATTGGTACCAGAACCTTCCTAATTGATGCAAGGGCTTTTCTGAGGTTTTAACTCTGTCTTTTTGTAAATCATTTCTAAACTATTTAGAAACAAATTTGCATTTTGTGAAGAAAATAACTTTTGCCTGGGCAAAAGCATGTTCTAGTGGCAGTTAGGGTATTGCTACACAGTTACTGATAGAACTGGGGGGTTGCTAGGATATTTTCTGGGGGGGGGGGGGGGTTGCTAGGGGATCGATTTCTTGGTGATAGAATGATATTCTTGTTAATCCCTAAATGTAAATGCTGCGATCCATAACAATACATCTTATTTGAAAAGTAATAGCACAACTTCCCCTAACAAGGTTTGTGATTTGACATAATTGATGTCCATACATGCAGTGTGAGCAAGAGTACCCACTAATAACAGAGATTACAACTTCAAGCCATCTTTGATTCATAACCACAATCAGAAAAACATAACCCAGGAGGCTTCCTGGATCTCTGGATTAATGGCTCAGACATTCATAATGTCTCTGCATGTTGTGCCGTGTCAAGTTTTCTCAGTCCTCATGGGGATCTATAATGTACATTTTTATAATGATGAATAATGTACTTTCCTTCAAAGTTCCACTTAATGACAAATTAACCTTTTATACAAGTTTCCGCATTTAAATGGGGAGGGGGGGTGATTGGAGGATTTTTCAAATGACATAACAACAAGCCAGTGTCTGGCTGTTGTTGAGTGTCTGCCAGCTTCTTCTTTTTTGCAATGTGTTTTGCACCATTAGCACTAGCTGAACCCCCATCGGTGGCTTTTTTGGCCAATTGAGCATGTTGAATCAGCGGCGAAGCCCATCAATGAGAGAGAGCACTCTGATTAAACTAGTACACAAGAAGAAAAATTGAAGTGATGATACATGTACGTATGCACTAATTTGTGTAGTGTATGAATTTTATAAATTTGTGTCATTCAACATTGCAGTCTGATCAAGTTTTAAATGGTTTATATGTCTATGTGGTTTTATTAAAGTGTTACTTCAGCGATTAGCATATGGCTTTGTATTAGTAGAAACCCTGGAGTATGTTCAAATGATTGCTTTCCCCCCTCATATCCCCCTGAGACAAGAGATTTATGCGTTTTATTTCTGGAAAAATTCCTCCTATGATGCAAATTGACGATATTTGCATCATAGGAGGAATGTTTGGCCAAAGGCTATAGACTACAGCCAGCAGAGGGAGCCATTTCCTCATGTTTTGAACCCGCGCATGGGGGATGGAGATTACACTCAGAGCTCACCTCGCAGCTACAGGCACTCATTTAAACGGAGCTATGGTGAGCAATTTAAGTCTTTTAACTTCTCAAATTAATTTCTATGAAAGTTAAGCTTGCAAAGGCATGAAAACACGCCAGACTGAACTCGCGTTGTGAATGTATGCCGCGAGTGTAGTCGCGATTACCTCAGCTCTCATCACGAGAGCTCATCACCTCATTTATCTGACTCCTGCAGTTAGTGCTCAGTGCTGTGATACTCGCGCGGCGACTCACTCATTATATTGAACAGACACGTTCAGTTTTTAATTGTAGTGTCTTCTTCAACTCAGTCCCAGTAATCCAATAGCGGTGGCTTTGGGAATGGCCTCACAGGGCAGCGAAGCATTCTGGGAATTGTAGTCTTTCATCCCCATGAGACAAAAATACATTTTCTGTCTTTTCTCAGTCTAGAAGGCACCAAATTCAAAAATAATTTCACATTTCTACTACAGGGATGACCCAGTTTAAATACAGATTCATCTACCCAGTGCTGAAGTACCCCTTTAATATGCTTTAAGAAAAACATGCAATACGGTATTTTCTCCTTAAAACTGCAATGAACCAAAGACAAACTACCTTGTAACCAATCATGTCAACATGTGATCATCAACGAGTGGATCTCTGAGCTGGTTGGAGTGAGTAGAGGTGGGGATAATTTGCATATTCATAGAACCATGTACTAAATGAGCCATGGGTGTAGTTACATTCAAGCAAATGAATGTACAAAAAAAATGTAGAAATGAAAAAAAATTCTAGGAAAAAATGTTTACATGTGTAATTTTGGTGATCAAAGATTAGCTTTAAGGGATAAAATGATTAACTACAGTGGAAATGTAAGGTATTTTAAGTGTGAACACATTACTTGCACTGTTTATTCAACTAAAAATCATACTGCATAAGTACGCACATTGGAACCGCACTTTATAGCTGCATCCCAATTCAGAGGCTGCATCCTTCGAAGGGCACATTCAAAGGCCGAATGCTTCACTAAGGCTGTCCCAAATCGAAGGCCCCTTTAAATGCAGCCTCCATATGTGTCATTCATTCTGGTCTTTGTTGTGTTCAAGCACAAATTCTTTGCCCAGACACAGGAGACACCTACAGTTTACTTTTGTCAGTTGGTGTGTCTGGGCCTTAAGGTATAATACGTGAACTATATTGGGTGACTACGCCAATAATAATGCGAGCAATGCGCACGTCAATGTACTCTTCACATAATCTATTATAAAAAGGCTTTAAACAACAGATCCTTCTGATTTCCACTGGTGGAGCTCCTCATATGTGATCTGTTTTAATGCTTTGGTCACATAAGGCCACTAGTTCCAAAGATGCTTCACTTTGATGGCTCTTATGTAGGCTCTTGTTTTTGATGAGAAACTATATATTTTAGTGGCTCTAGCATAATCGCCTCTAAGAACAGTTTGTGAATTGAAACAAAAGACTTGGCACACTTGTGTAAAGCAGGCTTATCCGTGAGCGGGATTCAGATTCACTTCTGGATTTGTGAAGTTTATTAATATTTATAGAGCTGTCACACTCCTGATTTCTCTATGAGCAAAGGTTGTGCTGTCTGTCAGTTACCTTTGCCTGGTATGTGGTTTATCCACTAAAGCACATTCATGTCACAGGTGTGCTTGGTAAGAGCAGAGGTGTTACTAGAATAGTAATATAGACACAAATACAACAAAAAATAAGTGTCTATTCACACTTAGTGCAAATGGCGTGCCTTGTTGGCAAGTGCTGTGCCAAACAAGATTTTAAAAAACGCCCATAGTTTAAAGTCCTCAGTGGTGATCAGTAAAGCGTATAGCTAATGTATCATTGTATTGTCACGTTCAACACAGTTTCGAATCCGCCTTTTGCAGAGCTTACTATTCTCTTTTCTCATCACAAATCACATAGGAAAGGTGTTTATTTTCAATATGGAAATAAAGTGCCTTAGAAAATGTTTCATTATAATAAAAGCATTTATTGGGTAGGGTTAGGAATAGGTGTAGGGAGGGCTTTTAGTGTTCCTTTAAGGCGGCATCCATTTAACAATTTAAATAAAAATAATAACTAGCACTGTTATTATTGCATCCTGTTCATGTACAACAATACTGAGTTGCAAATATTATGTATTTGCCAAAATAAAGTATAAATAACATGTAATTACTATTTATATTGCAAAGAACTGCAACTTTAACTTTTTGCACTGACCAGCAACACAACAACCCCCCCCCCCACCCCCACCCCCGTGATCGCATGAAATAAAAAATAAAAGAATGATGTGCACAGATCAATCGTTTATCGTAATACTGCAATATTCCATAAAAAAATATGTCCATTTTGATTTCATGGTGACTTTAAATGATGCCATGCCTGAAAAATGACCCTTCTGCTGACTGAGAAACTGCTAGTGGTTTTATATTGTGTACCACAGTACAGCAGGACCAAATTTACAACTCTCACCTTTAAGACTCCCTCCCCCAACCACAGTTCAAGCATCTAAATAAAATCATTACGGAAGTCTGTACCAGTGGGCAGGGTGGCACTGAATAATTGAACAGGAATGTTTTCATACACAAACACACAGGGGATGTTGAGCAGAGACAGAAGAGGATGATGTCATCTCCCTCTCACACGCCAAACAATATTGCCATTTGCTCGGGAAGCAAACCTCGAAGCACATATCGTTCACCATCACGGCCTCATTAGTGCTATCACAGGCTCTATACTGACCAAAGAATAGAATTACTTCTAGGAGGGGAAAAATGCTGAATTAAATGTTACACGACACAATGCTATCTAAAATGAAGTATGAGAATGTATGGCAGAGATGAGTGAATGCTCTCGAGTAGGAGGTAATGCCACTGGGAGAGCCCGAGATGGAGTTTGCCGCATTAGATAAATGACTGGTTCTAATAATGTCTTTTCTTTATCAGAGGCAGGCAGACAGTGGGTGGCACCGTGCCATTTCTGTTACTTTGTCCTTGTCATTGGTGTTCAGAGGGCACGGGCCTCTAGGGAAACCATACTGATAGTTTAGCACAATGAGGACACCAGACTGTAAACCTCCTCTTTTGTGCAAGAAGTGACACCAGGAAGGACTCTAGGTATGTTCATGTGTTTTTAAATGAAAGCATTTGTATTAAATCTAAACAATCTTAACTCAATGGCATGTCCAGACGTTTTCAGTTACATACCATTCAGTTACACCGCTGCTTCTATATATACAGTTTATTAAATAATTATTTGAATTGTTTAATGGGTTGATAATATTTCCTCTGTGATGACTGGTCATCTGTCAAGGATATTTCCCTTTTTTTAAATTGCATTTGTCAAGTGCTTGGGGAAAAAAAACAGTTTTCCCCTTTTGTATATATATGTTTTCTTATATTTATAAAATGACGGATGCACTGTGCCAACTCATTCCGAAAACAGCTGAACTCATGGAGGCGTGCAGTGGCCGGAGCTACAGAGTCACGAGCACACACACACACACCTATGACACACAATACATCATGGCATTATCCATGGATAACTTTCGATTTACTATGTGTTTTTTACATTATATGCACTTACGCGCCAATTGCCAACAAAACACAGACATTTGATGCAGTTTCACTCACCGTCTGAGGTTTCAACTCATGACCGGGAACAAACACACACTTGCAGAACTCCGGAAACACAAACTGCATCCACTGTTTCCTTAACACTGGTTTATTTGGGAAGCTGAACAAGGTTATCTTTCCCTCACAACCAAAAACACACTTCTTTAGTGACATTGTAGATTTCTTGCTGTAAAAATGACACCGCTGTCGATGGCTTCCGTAAACCGAACGAAGCTCGTTGATGTGCGCGCTCTTGCTCTCGCTCTGGTCGATGCGCGCGCGCTCATCTGAGAGAAGTGCCCATACGAGGACTTCTGCCCTTTACGATGTCATACAGGGCCATACTCAAAAAAAACATTCCGAAACTTGTTTTAATCCTGAAGGATTATATTTGGCACATACATACTCTGTCATACGTGAAATTCTGGCCATGTTTAACATGAAAATACAAGTCTTTAACATTGTAAATAAGACATAATGCATGAAATACCATTAGACCCCCTGGTTAAATTAAACTTCCCTCTTTTATAATATAGAAGGAAATCCAATATGACATCATTCCAATATTGAATTAACAAAATAAATGAATCAGTTCTAACAGCCAACTTAGACATTTAAAGGTGGGGTAAGTGTTATTTCAAAACGGTTTTACAAAACGGACTCGGGCCGAGTCCAATAACAAACTTGTGACCAATCAGCAGGTAAGGGGCGTGTCTAATAATGATGGTGAGAAGAGAGCGCTCAGTGCACGTCATTATTCAATACACACGACACACATGATGGACATTAGCTGAGAACTAATATATGCTGGCTTTTGCTTGAATATGCTCGTGTGTCATGTTCGCTTGTTTGTCCATTTGCGATCGTATTGTGGCTCACTTCAGCGATGATAAAGACCTGTTCATTACCACACCGTATGGAGCATCTAAATCTCCTCACTGTCTGTTTTAAGCATCAGCTCACACAATGTGTCTGACAAGTAAGATACTATACTCCTAATGTTTGTTTCCTCTTTTCATGATCTATATAGCTAATATCAAGTTGTCATGAGAACGGTTTGTGTTTAGTGATCGCTATAACTCTAGTTCAAGTTCAAGTTCAATTTTATTTATATAGCACATTTCCCACAGCCCCCAGGCTGACCAAAGTGCTTTACAGAAGAAAACTCTAATCTGGTCATAATTGTAATATGTTCATTAGTTAGACTGTCGTGCTCGTGTTATATCGAGTTGTTCATGAGAACAGTTTGTGTTTTTGTGATGGAAGGGGTGACCTTTTCATTGAATATTTGACCTGGATCTTTAATACAGATTCTGCCATAGTTGTTGCCTGGGTTACATATGTGTGGGGCGGGGCTATCAAAATAGGGCCGAGACCCTTTTGGGGGTAGGGGCGTGTGTGTATTGGGGATTTGAAATATCAACAACGGTTCCCAGAAAGCACTTACCACACCTTTAATAGTTAACATCCTTAAATATGTTTGCCTTTTTCATCAACCAGATGCATAAATACACCAACCACATATCTTGTTTTACTTTTGATCCAAAATAAAGAACGTAAAGGCCTAGGGCAAAGGTGATAACTATAAAAATAAGGAGATAGATCTGAAAATCATTGTAAATATAGATGAATAACAACTATACAGATATCTGCACAGCAAAACAATGATCACTTTTTGTCTAAAATCACTTTTTAGAATGCTTTATTTCCAGCTGAAGAACAATAAAAACTCTAACATTGCAAGCATTTAAAGCAGCAGGCAACATAACTGCAGCCCATGCTTAGAATAAACAGAACGATACTGTCCACTGGTGTGAATGCTAATATACAGTAGATATTGTTATTGTTAGTTTTATAGTTATTGTTCTTGGTGTGAATGTGCCTTTATATCTGGTTTTATCTCACCTGTGAGAGTGTTGTGATGGTGGCATCTAGGGTGGATAAAGCTACTTATCAGGACACTGTCCTGCTTGAACCACATCCTTCATTCTTTGCTGATGTTACAGTGCCCCCAAGAAAAAGAAAAAAAATCCTCTCCTTTACCTCACCTTTTCACTCAGCCCTGTATTAGTGATGTTTGGCTGCCTCAACTTTTACCTCACCCCTCCTAATCCTCAACTGAACACCCCCTTAAAACAACATACACCATTACATTTACTCTGCGCCCCTTCATACCACAGAGGAGCCGACAGTGAGCATCCATCATCATCCTTGCACTGATTCAAGCTGACAGGGCGACACTTACAGTAGCTTAAATATTCAGGCCAGCTTGCCATTAGTTGTGTCAAGAGACAAAGGGAAGTCTGGTGCATGTTCTAGGACTCTACCCTATACTGGTTGAGGTGACATCATCACACAGTTCACCTCGGTTTGGATAGAGCATCATACACAAATGCCCTGAGACCACAAATCTCCTCTCCTAATGCATTCAGTGGAACTCAGGTAGAGTTTTCTAAGGATGCTTTAATGGTGATGAAAACAGATAAAGAGAAGAAATCAGTGAAGATCTGTTGCTTTCTTCATCTGATTGATGGAATTCCATTACTGGTGAAAGTACTTCGGTCACCCAGCTATTAGTGTTAGACCCAAAAATGAGTTTCTGCACAAGTGATTTACTTGAAATAACCTTTTGGTCACTTACATCGAATGAGGCCGTGGTCATTTGAAACAAGGGCTTGGAGGAAAGGCACTTTAACATGTAATTCCCCTGTCGGTTCTTGAGGTTACCACGTCTGTCTTGATTATTTTCACTTGGCTGGTAATAGCTCACGGTTCCCCCACCTTTTCTTGATCCCCCATTTTAGGATCTGTTTCTTGCTGTCTCTTTGTCACTCTCACTTGACTGGCTCTGACAGGACCCTCCACATCTTTGTTCAGCTGTCCGTTTAATGCTAAGATGTTTCTGGCCGTTATCTCTAAGGTTCATGTGTGACTGGCCATCATTATTAAGCTCTTGAACTCATTAAATGTACTCATTTATGAAAATTGATTAAATGACTAGAATCTATCAATACTTATTTAGCTAAAATAAAGGTTCCAAATGGTTTTTGTATTGATGCCGCATTGATGAACCTGTTTTTTTTTTTTTTTCTAAAGAACCTTTCAGTGAACTGTTTTTAAAGAACCATTTTTTTTTTTGTAAATAATATTTTATTAATTTGAAGTAGAACTTTTTTTTCACTATAAAAAAACCCTTTTGTGTTTTAAAGCTATCGCTTTTATCACTTTTATACTAAAAAAATATAGTTTTTAACCTTGAAAGGTTAAAAGTTCTTCATGGAACCATAGACACCAATAGAAACTTTATATTAAGTGTAAAAAGTAAGTGTAAATAAAGTGACTCCAGCTACATATGACATTATATTTGGTATAAAATTACATAAAACCTAACCTACCTGTATGACATTAAATGATGTGAATTTTACTTTATTCGCATTAATAAAATTTACTTTACTGTCTAAATTTTAGGCTTGTTAAAAAAAAGTAGAAAGATGTGCTTTAAAGGGGTCATGATCTTCATTAGTGTGTGATTGTGTGCTTCCCTTGGGTGCACTTTGCAGAGATCGCTCTGTAAATTTAATTGAGAATATAACTGATGCATTTATTCTATTTTAAATAGGCTACTGTAGTCTATGAGAGATGTGATGTCAGGCAGGCTACACAAATATTGATCTTCACCTCTCGTCTTTTTTAATACATCTTACTCTGCATTAAACTTAAAATATTTTATTTTGTACAAAAAAAAAGAATAGGCTTCAAAATAAACTATGTTGATGAAATAGTGTGAAGTGGTCATATGAACTAGGCTACACCAAAGGCCGTTTAAATAACAATATGCAACATCAAAATGAATATCTCTGAGAAAAGTATGTGCAACCTATTGGAAGCGCGGATGAGTAATTAGTTGAGTCAGAAAAATAACAAAATTATAGTTCCCTTTCAGTCGGTCACGTTCGACGTAGGTCAGAACTGAACCGACGAATGGGATCTTACTTTAGAGACCAATCCTACTTCGAGCATCTAACAACGAGCCAATGAAATTTGGCATGCGATCACGCATTCCACGCTCCGCCCCGCAGCGCGGGTATAAATAGGAAGTGGAATGGTAGATCAGCGCTTTCTACTTCGGAGCCGAACAGTGTCATTTGCTGTTTCTACGAAGAGCTTTCTGACTACGAGTCAAATTCCTGTGAACGAGAGTTTGCCAGTGCGGGTGATACGGCGCGTCAGCGAGAGACCGTCCACATCAGTGACTGAGTGTACAAAGAGCTGTGGGTTCGCTGAGCGTTTCCTTACATTACACTACATTACAGTTGGTTCGCTGGGCGCTACACACACATCACTGAGAGCTCACGCAGGCTTGCACTATCGAACTGCGTGGAGCCGCGGTCATCTCCCTGAGTGCTTCAGCACTAAAAGAGCAACTTCCATTCACAAAAGAGCAACACGGTTTGACCCTGCGTCTTTTTCAAGATGTCATTCAAGCCGTGTGTTTCTGGGTGCGGTCGATTTCTGTCTCCGCTTGACGGACACGTTCGTTGTCTCTCGTGTCTGGGCGCACAGCACGCTGAGGCTGCGTTCGTGGATGAGACATGTTCCCATTGCGGGAATATGTCCATTGCAGTGTTGCGGTCCCGTCTCCAATACCTCAGAAGAGGTGGAACGCCATCGTCCATCCCCCGATCTAGTGGTCCTCCAGCTGCAAAGCAGAGGGCTACTACTTTGGCTGATGACCTTGGTGGGGACCTGAGGGTGTCGGTCAGGGTAAACCCGACGGGTCTCACGGCTCCTCGGGCCCCTCCACTGTACCGGTGGAGCTTCCGGAAGGGCGCGCTGACCTCCCACGTGGAGCGCCAGTCGTCTCTTTTGGGGCTCCGGCGGAGGACCAGATGTCGGTTGCTGCATCGGGGGATGAGCTAATGGGTTCCGAGGATGAAGACTCGGCTGCGTTGCCCCCTTCGGGTGTGACAGCGTTGCCCGAGTCTGACCCGGAACTTACGGCTATGCTTGCCCGGGCCGCCGCAAGTGTCGGGCTTGAGTGGAACCCTCCACCACGTCCCGAACCTTCGCGGCTGGATGATTGGTTTCTCGGGACGGGTCGCGCTGGTTCTCAGCGTCCCGCCCCGGTGCCTTTCTTCCCGGAAGTGCATCAGGAGCTCACGAAGTCCTGGGTAGCGCCGTACAGCGTACGCCAGCGATCGACTGACTCCTCCATCCTCACCACTCTCGATGGTGGTGCAGCTAAGGGTTACGAGGGGATCCCTCCAGTCGAGCGGTCGGTTGCGATGCACCTGTGTCCTAAGACCGCTGCGGACTGGAGGCACGCCCCGCGTCTCCCCTCCCGGGCGTGTAAGTTCTCGTCCGGCTTGACGGGCAAGGCTTACTCAGCCTGCGGAGAAGCTGCATCAGCTTTGCATGCCATGGCGCTCCTGCAGGTCCACCAGGCCAAAGCGCTCATGGAACTGCACGAGGGTGGTTCCGACCAGGCAGTTATGCAGGAACTGCGAGCCGCGACGGACCTCGCCCTCCGGGCGACGAAAGTCACGGCCCGCTCCCTGGGTCGGGCGATGTCCACCTTGGTGGTCCAGGAACGCCACCTGTGGCTGAACCTGACAGACATGCGGGATTCGGACAAGGTTCGGTTTCTAAACGCCCCTGTCTGTCAGGCCGGCCTCTTCGGCGACGCCATCGAGGACTTTGCCCAGCAGTTCTCGGTGGCCAAGAAGCAGACGGAGGCCATCAAAAACATCCTGCCCCGGCGGCCCGCTGCTGCCTCCACCCAGCCGCCCGGGGCAGCCCCCCAGTCTGCTCGTCGCCGAGGGCGTCCTCCAGCGTCCGCCTCCGCCCCTGCCAAGCCCAAGCAGCAGCCTCCACCCGCGAAGCAGGGCGCCGGACGCAAGGGGGCCGCCCAACCCGTCCAAGGGCCCGCCAAACCTGCCGGCAAGCGTAAGGGGAAGCGGCCCTGAGACGGGCAGCCCAGGGAGAAGAGGAGCTGCTCTGAGGGAGATGATGTCCGCATCCCTCCCACCCCCCCGGAGGAGGACCGGGGGGGCAACACTGGTTACAACATCTCTGCCGCTGGCTCTCCGGAGTCCAGCGGTACCCACATTTTCACCAAAAGAGCAATTTCCTCTCTCTCTGGGCCCCAAGAGGGTCAGGTTGGCAGTGTGCGACGCCCACGGGCCTTGTCACTCCTTTCCTACCCTCCCGTCGCCAGGGGGCAGCTGTGTGGGCCTCGAGGACGCCCCCGGGCCTTCTCACCCACACACTGCCTCTCTCGTGAGCACTCAGTCAACACTCCGGGCCGCCCACGGGCCTTCCGGGTCGGGGCTGAGTGCTTCACTTCCCTGCCTCCGGGCAGTGGACAGCAGAGTGGGCTCCGAGGACGCCCCCGGGCCTTCTCACCCACTCTCTGTCCAAACCAGGGGTGCTCAGGCAACACTACGGGCCGCCTACGGGCCTCCCGAGTCGGGCCAGAGTACTCCGCTTCGCTGCCCCACCCCGGGCACGTCTGTGGTGCCGTTGGTCCCGCTTGTACGGTCTCTGGGGGCCTGGCTAGGTCTCCCCAGGCCGTCTCGCTGGCTCATCCGTACCATCAGACTCGGCTACGCGATTCAGTTCGCACGCCGGCCACCCAAGTACAAGGGCATCCTCTTCACCTCCGTGCGAAGCAGCGATGCTCAAGTCTTGCGGTCAGAGATCGAGGTCCTACTGGCGAAGGACGCGATCGAGCCGGTTCCTCCAGCCGATATGAAGACGGGGTTTTACAGCCCCTACTTCATTGTGCCCAAGAAAGGGGGTGGGTTACGGCCAATCCTGGACCTGCGAGTTCTGAATCGGGCCCTGCACAAGCTCCCGTTCAGGATGTTGACGCAGAAACGCATTTTCCAATGCATCCGTCCCCAGGATTGGTTTGCAGCGATCGACCTGAAGGACGCGTACTTCCATGTGTCTATTCTCCCTCGACACAGACCGTTCCTACGCTTTGCGTTCGAGGGGAAAGCATATCAGTACAAGGTCCTGCCCTTCGGGCTGTCCCTGTCGCCCCGCGTCTTTACGAAGGTCGCGGAGGCAGCCATTGTTCCACTCAGAGAACGCGGCGTTCGGATTCTCAACTACCTCGACGATTGGCTGATCCTAGCCCAGTCGAAGGACCAGTTGTGCGAACACAGGGACCTGGTGCTCAGTCACCTCAGCCAGTTGGGCCTTCGGGTCAACCGAGAGAAGAGCAAACTCTGTCCCACACAGAGGATCTCTTATCTCGGTATGGAGCTGGACTCGGTCAACCGGACGGCGCGCCTCACCGAGGAGCGAGTCCAGTCGGTGTTGAACTGCTTGAATATGTTCAAGAGCAGGACAGCGGTCCCACTGAAATTCTTTCAGAGGCTCCTGGGGCATATGGCATCTGCAGCCGCGGTCACGCCGCTCGGATTGCTCCATATGAGACCGCTTCAACGCTGGCTCAATGGCCGAGTCCCGAGGTGGGCGTGGCAGAGCGGTCAGTACCGGGTCCCAGTGACTCCTTACTGCCGCCAAACCTTCAGCCCGTGGTCCAGCACTTCGTTTCTCCGGGCCGGGGTGCCCCTAGAACAAGTGTCCAGGCATGCTGTGCTATTCACGGATGCCTCCACCACAGGCTGGGGGGCCACGTACAACGGGCATGCAGTTGCTGGTCTGTGGACGGGGCCGCAATTGCATTGGCATATCAATTGCCTCGAGTTACTGGCAGTACATCTGGCACTCCGCCGCCTCAAGGGGCCGCTGCGTGGCAAGCATGTACTGGTCCGTACGGACAGCACCACGGCCGTTGCGTACATCAACCGTCAGGGTGGTCTACGCTCCCGTCGTCTGCTCCAACTCGCCCGCCACCTCCTCCTGTGGAGTCAGAAGCAGCTGAGGTCGCTTCGGGCCATTCATGTCCCTGGTGTGCTGAACCAGACAGCCGACGAGCTCTCTCGTCAGCCGACACCTCCGGGAGAGTGGCGACTCCACCCCCAGGCGGTCCAGCTGATATGGGACCAGTTCGGAGCCGCACAGGTCGACCTGTTTGCCTCTCCGGACTCGACCCATTGCCAGTGGTACTATTCCCTGACCGGGGGTACCCTTGGCACAGATGCACTGGCGCACAGCTGGCCCCGGGACCTACGCAAGTATGCGTTTCCCCCAGTGAGCCTTCTTGCACAGACTCTGTGCAAGGTCAGGGAGGACGAGGAGCAGGTCTTGTTAGTTGCGCCGTATTGGCCCAACCGGACCTGGTTCCCAGAACTCACACTCCTCGCGACAGCCCCTCCTTGGCTGATTCCCCTGAGGAAGGACCTTCTTTCTCAGGGACGGGGCACGCTATGGCACCCGCGTCCAGACCTCTGGAATCTTCATGTCTGGTCCCTGGACGGGACGCGGAGGTTCTAGATGGACTACCACAAGCTGTCGTAGATACCATCGCTTCAGCTAGAGCCCCCTCTACGAGGCGCCTCTATGCTCTGAAGTGGAACCTGTTCGTTGAGTGGTGCGCTTCCCGCCGGGAAGACCCCCGAAGGTGTTCGATCAGTGTCGTGCTTTCCTTCCTGCAAGATGGGTTGGAGAGAAGGCTGTCTCCCTCCACCCTCAAGGTATATGCTGCAGCAATAGCAGCGTACCATGATGTAGTAGAAGGTAAGTCCGTGGGGAAGCACGACCTAATCGTCAGGTTCCTCAGAGGTGCGAGGAGACTAAATCCTCCTCGTCCATCCTCGATACCCTCTTGGGACTTAGCTCTAGTGCTCAGAGCACTTCAGAGCCCTCCCTTCGAGCCTTTGGCGTCTTGTGAGTTGAAAATCTTGTCAATGAAGACAGTGCTCCTGACGGCATTGGCCTCGATCAAGAGGGTAGGGGACCTGCATGCACTTTCGGTCAACGAATCGTGCCTAGAGTTCGGGCCAGGTAACTCTCACGTCGTCCTGAGACCCCGGCCCGGATATGTGCCCAAGGTTCCTACCACTCCCTTCCGGGATCAGGTGGTGAACCTGCAAGCGCTGCCTTCGGAGGAGGCAGACCCAGCCCTGGCTTTGCTGTGTCCGGTCCGCGCTCTTCGCGCTTACGTTGACCGGACCCAAAGCCTTCGGACCTCAGAGCAACTCTTCGTCTGTTACGGAGGCCAGCAGAAGGGAGGCTGTCTCCAAGCAGAGGTTAGCCCACTGGATAGTGGATGCTATAGTCTTGGCCTACCAGTCCCAAGACGTGCCTTGCCCGTTCGGTGTAAGAGCTCACTCCACTCGGAGTGTTGCTTCTTCCTGGGCGCTGGCTCAAGGCGCCTCGCTGACAGACATATGTAGAGCTGCGGGCTGGGCGACACCTAACACGTTTGCTAGGTTCTATAGCTTACGTGTAGAGCCGGTATCTTCCCGCATCCTCGCCCCCAGGGGCCAGGAGCGCTAAGTGCCCGTTCTAAGTGTCGGCTTGCGAAACGCCACTCCCGCCCTCTGGGCCGGATACGTGCGTCTATTGTCTCCAGTTGTGTTCCCCGGGAAACCGGCTAACCCTGTCGAGCTCCTCCGTCACCCCTCCGGTGTCAGACGTTGCGGACCGTCTGACGCCAGGCCTGCACCCGTATGCTTGTGAAACGTGGCTGTAGGCTGGGTTCCATATGTAGCGGTTCCCTCACGGCAACCCCATATGTGTATTCTTCCACGGTATCAGCTACCCTTCGGGCTAGCCCCGTGTCTTTCCCTCGACAGAGCCCGCTCTGTCGTCTCTGGGCGTGTTCTTTCCCCCCTTCAATCAGGCTGGAACCACCCCAGAGACTGCCATATGTTGCACTACCCTGCCAGGTTAGTCCTTATGTGTACTCTGCCACCTCTCCTTCCCTGAAGGACGTGGCCCCGCAGCGTACCCTCTCTCTCAAGAACGAGGTAGGCACGCTTCCCAGCGTTATCCAATAGTCATTCTGAGTGGGTCTTGCAGAAACAGCAGTGACTGTACTCCCTGCTTGGAGCCCTGACTTCCGTACCATACTAGACGGTGCAGTGCGCTCAAGCAGGACGCTGGAAGGGCCAGCATCCTGGCGTTTTCCATAGGGATCCCATTCGTCGGTTCAGTTCTGACGTACGTCGAACGTGACCGACTGAAAGGGAACGTCTCGGTTACGTATGTAACCCTCGTTCCCTGAAGGAGGGAACGGAGACGTACGTCCCGTCGCCAGATGCTGTGCTTCCGCTGGGAGTCCGGTCACCTTTCGGCTCCTCAGTAGGAAAAGCGCTGATCTACCATTCCACTTCCTATTTATACCCGCGCTGCGGGGCGGAGCGTGGAATGCGTGATCGCATGCCAAATTTCATTGGCTCGTTGTTAGATGCTCGAAGTAGGATTGGTCTCTAAAGTAAGATCCCATTCGTCGGTTCAGTTCTGACGTACGTCTCCGTTCCCTCCTTCAGGGAACGAGGGTTACATACGTAACCGAGACGTTTTTAAGTATAAAAAAATTATGTAAAGCGACTTTTAAAATAAAAAGTGCTTAAAAGTGCTCAACTCAAGTGGAAGGAAGCTTTTTCCCTCGTGAAACGATAGGCTATAGAAAGTGTGGAGTCATTATTTGGTTAGAAAAATAACTAAATTATATATATTTTTAAGTAGAATATAATATTTATGTAAAGAAATATATTAAATTAAAAAGTGCTTAAAAGTAGGCTACACAATTAACTCTTCTTAATGGAAGGACGCTTTTTCCCTCAAGTGCAACCTTTAGATTAGTTAAGTTAGTAAAATAATGAAATTATAGTTAAAGTATAATAAAATATTTGTGTAAAGAGATTATAGTAAAATAAAGTGTTTAAAAGTGCACATCTATTCTTAAGTGGAAGTTAGCTTTTCCCCTCACGCGCAATAGCCTATAGAAAGCACAGATGCGTCATTAGCTGGGTTAGAAAAATAACGAAATCATAGTTTTTAAAAAGTAGAAAATAATTTTTATGTAAAGATATATATTAAAATAAAAAGTACTTAAAAGTAGGCTACACAACTCTTAAGTTGAAGGAAGCTTTTTTTCTCTCATGTGCAACCAATAGGCCTATAGAAAGTGCTGAGTCGGGTTAGTAGGCTAAAATAACCTCACGTGCAACCGATATAAAAATAAAGCGCGGAATAAACATTTTACATTTTTCAAACAGCCTCAGTGGTGGTTACTGATTAGGCTTCAGTAATTCTGACCGAGATTGCTTTGTCGCCTTTCAGGCTGTTGTTGTAAATGGTGATATTTTTGCATGTTTCTTAAAAAAATCAATGATATCTGTCCACTGGAAAGCTATCGCTTTTATTCGCTATTAATTTAAAACGGTTTATTTAAAGCAATTATTTTTCAAACAGATGGAATTAGAAATACAGGCCTGCCCCTAATAAAAGCCGGTCCCCTTCTTCAGTTCAGGTAAATAAAGGCCCTGGTCTTTATTTGAGGAAATACGGTATGCTCGGAAAGCAACATGACACACTAACTAAAGTTAAAAAAGTGAAATCTTAAAAAAGTTTTTAAAAAAAGTGTAAGGGTTCCAGCAAGCTAGTCTCAGCCTAAGACGTCACGCCCACGAACCGTTTGCTGAACGTTTGCTGATGCATATGGCACACTTATCTGGAAACGCTTCAGGAATTTTGAAGTCATCATCTGATTGGTTGAATTCGTGTTGTGTTCTTTAACAAATTCTGTGACGCCAAACTCCCTCGTGGCAGAAGAATACCATTGCGTTTACAACTGTGACTATGAGCACTAACCATCAACTAAACTCTGGATTTTCAAAAGTATGTGAAGTCCGCGGCTCCAATGTTACAGCAAACATTCTTGAATTAATAATTTATCGATGCACAGCGATCGCCACCGACATCAGTCAGGGACAACGATTTTACATTTTCACGCCCAATACACGGTACAAAACGAACTGTGATGGGTTGTGTTACATGTCAGTCAAACGTCCAATCGGTAGTCCATGATCAATGAAAGCTGCTAAAGAATCCAGACCGTCTGCCATCCGTCTGAAGGTCTGCCTACGCAAGCAAGACTACCAGCAAGCTAACTTTAGCTTTATATAGTGCCTTTTTTATGCAATAGATATTCGTAATTGCACCATTTTTTTTCTCTATTTCACTATTTTTGCTCAATTAAAGAAAGTAATTCCAAGCAAAGGAAAAGAGTATAAATGATCTTATTTTAAATGAGTTTTATGTTTATGTTAATTGCTTTTTTTGTGCAATTTCTCATCTCATTCTCCAATCCTCTTTTCTTTTTTTCACAGCGGCTCCCTATCCATACAATCAGGCATTATTAATCAATTCACGCTGTTTTATTCACCAATAAAATGAACGTTCATATTCTCATATGAAGTTTCATACCTTTCTGAGTCTCTTCATGACAAGTGAATGAAACCGTAGTTAAAACAATCACTGTATCTCCAGTTCAGGGCAAAAAAAAAAAAAAAAAATCATAATCTGCCCGCAGATTGTAATGCTGTCAAAGTGCCTCTGAGGTGATTTGCTATTTTATTAGAGAAAGTGTAGCTGGTATGATTTTTTAATGAGAGGGTTACTTTATTCAGGCAATGAGAGTCATTCAGCATCTGTGCTTGACTCGAGGGAGGGTTAATAGCCATGGCTAAAGGTTAAATGAACAGAGAACAACTTGTTTTATTGCTGTTTGTTTATTAAGATGCTCGCTTAGAAATTAAAACAGCGGTGTTTATTTTTATGGCTGCAATAAACCGTGAATTCATTTTGATTTCCTGGTGGTCCAGGTTCCGATTGTTTTGAAGACGTGCAGTGTCAATACAATCTGTGCTAATAAGTTAAGCCAGTTCCAGATGTATTTCAGTTAGGACTACAGTATGCTGATGTTTGAGATGCAGTAATGTTTTATGAGACAGTGTTGCAATACAACACAAAGGAGACACTGGCTCAGTCCCACAATTCTCTGATGTTGTTCTCCTTCGCTTCCAGAGGGCTGACTGCACATTTCATTAATTCATGATGTTTGTGCAGGGAAAGAAGTGTGTGTGTGTCTGTGTGTGTGTGTGTGTGTGTGTGTGTGTGTGTGTGTGTGTGTGTGTGTGTGTGTGTGTGTGTGTGTGTGTGTGTGTGTGTGTGTGTGTGTGCGCGTGTGCGCGTTTGTGCGTGCGTGCGTTTGTGCGTGCGTGCGTGTGTGTTTTGCAGTCGCATGGCTAGTGTACACCTACTGCTCTGCATTAAAGGATCCCAGTGAGTGGCTGAAGTTTATTTTTAATAACGTCCCTGATCTGCATGCATTGTTTTGTTATTCTGTCACAATGTAATGCAAAGAGTCTGTCTTTTATGGTTGTTTGTTTTTTGTTTTTGTTTTTGCCATAAAATAAACTTTTTATCACACAATTCTGACTTTATATCTCTCAATTCTGACTTTATATCTCACAATTCTGACTTTATATCTCTCAATTCTGACTTTATATCTCACAATTCTGACTTTATATCTCTCAATTCTGACTTTATATCTCTCAATTCTGACTTTATATCTCTCAATTCTGACTTTATATCTCTCAATTCTGACTTTATATCTCGCAATTCTGACTTTATATCTCTCAATTCTGACTTTATATCTCTCAATTCTGACTTTATATCTCTCAATTCTGACTTTATATCTCTCAATTCTGACTTTATATCTCACAATTCCGACTTTATATCTCTCAATTCTGACTTTATATCTCTCAATTCTGACTTTATATCTCACAATTCCGACTTTATATCTCTCAATTCCGACTTTATATCTCTCAATTCTGACTTTAGATCTCTCAATTCTGACTTTATATCTCTCAATTCTGACTTTATATCTCACAATTCTGACTTTATATCTCACAATTCTGACTTTATATCTCACAATTCTGACTTTATATCTCTCAATTCTGACTTTATATCTCACAATTCTGACTTTATATCTCACAATTCTGACTTTATATCTCTCAATTCTGACTTTATATCTCACAATTCTGACTTTATATCTCTCAATTCTGACTTTATATCTCTCAATTCTGACTTTATATCTCTCAATTCTGACTTTATATCTCTCAATTCTGACTTTATATCTCACAGTTCTGACTTTATATCTCACAATTCTGACTTTATATCTCACAATTCTGACTTTATATCTCGCAATTCTGACTTTATATCTCACAATTCTGACTTTATATCTCACAATTCTGACTTTATATCTCTCAATTCTGACTTTATATCTCTCAATTCTGACTTTATATCTCTCAATTCTGACTTTATATCTCACAATTCTGACTTTATATCTCACAATTCTGACTTTATATCTCTCAATTCTGACTTTATATCTCACAATTCTGACTTTATATCTCACAATTCTGACTTTATATCTCACAATTCTGACTTTATATCTCTCAATTCTGACTTTATATCTCACAATTCTGACTTTATATCTCTCAATTCTGACTTTATATCTCACAATTCTGACTTTATATCTCTCAATTCTGACTTTATATCTCTCAATTCTGACTTTATATCTCTCAATTCTGACTTTATATCTCTCAATTCTGACTTTATATCTCACAATTCTGACTTTATATCTCACAATTCTGACTTTATATCTCTCAATTCTGACTTTATATCTCTCAATTCTGACTTTATATCTCTCAATTCTGACTTTATATCTCTCAATTCTGACTTTATATCTCACAGTTCTGACTTTATATCTCACAATTCTGACTTTATATCTCGCAATTCTGACTTTATATCTCGCAATTCTGACTTTATATCTCGCAATTCTGACTTTATATCTCGCAATTCTGACTTTATATCTCGCAATTCTGACTTTATATCTCACAATTCTGACTTTATATCTCACAATTCTGACTTTATATCTGTCAATTCTGACTTTATATCTGTCAATTCTGACTTTATATCTCACAATTCCGACTTTATATCTCACAATTCCGACTTTATATCTCACAATTCTGACTTTATATCTCACAATTCTGACTTTATATCTCTCAATTCTGACTTTATATCTCGCAATTCTGACTTTATATCTCACAATTCTGACTTTATATCTCACAATTCTGACTTTATATCTCACAATTCCGACTTTATATCTCTCAATTCTGACTTTATATCTCTCAATTCTGACTTTATATCTCTCAATTCTGACTTTATATCTCATAGTTCTGACTTTATATCTCACAATTCTGACTTTATATCTCACAATTCTGACTTTATATCTCTCAATTCTGACTTTATATCTCTCAATTCTGACGACTTTATATCTCACAATTCCGACTTTATATCTCACAATTCTGACTTTATATCTCACAATTCCGACTTTATATCTCACAATTCTGACTTTATATCTCTCAATTCTGACTTTATATCTCACAATTCTGACTTTATATCTCTCAATTCTGACTTTATATCTCTCAATTCTGACTTTATATCTCACAATTCTGACTTTATATCTCTCAATTCTGACTTTATATCTCTCAATTCTGACTTTATATCTCTCAATTCTGACTTTATATCTCTCAATTCTGACTTTATATCTCACAGTTCTGACTTTATATCTCACAATTCTGACTTTATATCTCACAATTCTGACTTTATATCTCGCAATTCTGACTTTATATCTCGCAATTCTGACTTTATATCTCGCAATTCTGACTTTATATCTCGCAATTCTGACTTTATATCTCGCAATTCTGACTTTATATCTCACAATTCTGACTTTATATCTCACAATTCTGACTTTATATCTCACAATTCTGACTTTATATCTGTCAATTCTGACTTTATATCTGTCAATTCTGACTTTATATCTCACAATTCCGACTTTATATCTCACAATTCCGACTTTATATCTCACAATTCTGACTTTATATCTCACAATTCTGACTTTATATCTCACAATTCTGACTTTATATCTCTCAATTCTGACTTTATATCTCTCAATTCTGACTTTATATCTCTCAATTCTGACTTTATATCTCACAATTCTGACTTTATATCTCACAATTCTGACTTTATATCTCTCAATTCTGACTTTATATCTCACAATTCTGACTTTATATCTCACAATTCTGACTTTATATCTCACAATTCTGACTTTATATCTCTCAATTCTGACTTTATATCTCACAATTCTGACTTTATATCTCTCAATTCTGACTTTATATCTCACAATTCTGACTTTATATCTCTCAATTCTGACTTTATATCTCTCAATTCTGACTTTATATCTCTCAATTCTGACTTTATATCTCTCAATTCTGACTTTATATCTCACAATTCTGACTTTATATCTCACAATTCTGACTTTATATCTCTCAATTCTGACTTTATATCTCTCAATTCTGACTTTATATCTCTCAATTCTGACTTTATATCTCTCAATTCTGACTTTATATCTCACAGTTCTGACTTTATATCTCACAATTCTGACTTTATATCTCACAATTCTGACTTTATATCTCGCAATTCTGACTTTATATCTCGCAATTCTGACTTTATATCTCGCAATTCTGACTTTATATCTCGCAATTCTGACTTTATATCTCGCAATTCTGACTTTATATCTCACAATTCTGACTTTATATCTCACAATTCTGACTTTATATCTGTCAATTCTGACTTTATATCTGTCAATTCTGACTTTATATCTCACAATTCCGACTTTATATCTCACAATTCCGACTTTATATCTCACAATTCTGACTTTATATCTCACAATTCTGACTTTATATCTCTCAATTCTGACTTTATATCTCGCAATTCTGACTTTATATCTCACAATTCTGACTTTATATCTCACAATTCTGACTTTATATCTCACAATTCCGACTTTATATCTCTCAATTCTGACTTTATATCTCTCAATTCTGACTTTATATCTCTCAATTCTGACTTTATATCTCATAGTTCTGACTTTATATCTCACAATTCTGACTTTATATCTCACAATTCTGACTTTATATCTCTCAATTCTGACTTTATATCTCTCAATTCTGACGACTTTATATCTCACAATTCCGACTTTATATCTCACAATTCTGACTTTATATCTCACAATTCCGACTTTATATCTCACAATTCTGACTTTATATCTCTCAATTCTGACTTTATATCTCACAATTCTGACTTTATATCTCTCAATTCTGACTTTATATCTCTCAATTCTGACTTTATATCTCTCAATTCTGACTTTATATCTCTCAATTCTGACTTTATATCTCTCAATTCTGACTTTATATCTCTCAATTCTGACTTTAGATCTCTCAATTCTGACTTTATATCTCACAATTCTGACTTTATATCTCTCGATTCTGACTTTATATCTCTCGATTCTGACTTTAGATCTCTCAATTCTGACTTTATATCTCTCAATTCTGACTTTATATCTCACAATTCCGACTTTATATCTCTCAATTCTGACTTTATATCTCACAATTCCGACTTTATATCTCTCAATTCTGACTTTATATCTCTCAATTCTGACTTTAGATCTCTCAATTCTGACTTTATATCTCTCAATTCTGACTTTATATCTCACAATTCTGACTTTATATCTCACAATTCTGACTTTATATCTCACAATTCTGACTTTATATCTCACAATTCTGACTTTATATCTCTCAATTCTGACTTTATATCTCACAATTCTGACTTTATATCTCACAATTCTGACTTTATATCTCACAATTCTGACTTTATATCTCTCAATTCTGACTTTATATCTCACAATTCTGACTTTATATCTCTCAATTCTGACTTTATATCTCACAATTCTGACTTTATATCTCTCAATTCTGACTTTATATCTCTCAATTCTGACTTTATATCTCTCAATTCTGACTTTATATCTCTCAATTCTGACTTTATATCTCACAATTCTGACTTTATATCTCACAATTCTGACTTTATATCTCTCAATTCTGACTTTATATCTCTCAATTCTGACTTTATATCTCTCAATTCTGACTTTATATCTCTCAATTCTGACTTTATATCTCACAGTTCTGACTTTATATCTCACAGTTCTGACTTTATATCTCACAATTCTGACTTTATATCTCGCAATTCTGACTTTATATCTCGCAATTCTGACTTTATATCTCGCAATTCTGACTTTATATCTCGCAATTCTGACTTTATATCTCGCAATTCTGACTTTATATCTCGCAATTCTGACTTTATATCTCGCAATTCTGACTTTTTATCTGTCAATTCTGACTTTATATCTGTCAATTCCGACTTTATATCTCACAATTCCGACTTTATATCTCACAATTCCGACTTTATATCTCACAATTCTGACTTTATATCTCACAATTCTGACTTTATATCTCTCAATTCTGACTTTATATCTCGCAATTCTGACTTTATATCTCACAATTCTGACTTTATATTTCACAATTCTGACTTTATATCTCTCAATTCTGACTTTATATCTCTCAATTCTGACGACTTTATATCTCACAATTCCGACTTTATATCTCACAATTCTGACTTTATATCTCACAATTCCGACTTTATATCTCACAATTCTGACTTTATATCTCTCAATTCTGACTTTATATCTCACAATTCTGACTTTATATCTCTCAATTCTGACTTTATATCTCTCAATTCTGACTTTATATCTCTCAATTCTGACTTTATATCTCTCAATTCTGACTTTATATCTCTCAATTCTGACTTTAGATCTCTCAATTCTGACTTTATATCTCTCAATTCTGACTTTATATCTCTCAATTCTGACTTTAGATCTCTCAATTCTGACTTTATATCTCACAATTCTGACTTTATATCTCTCAATTCTGACTTTATATCTCTCAATTCTGACTTTAGATCTCTCAATTCTGACTTTATATCTCTCAATTCTGACTTTATATCTCACAATTCCGACTTTATATCTCTCAATTCTGACTTTATATCTCTCAATTCTGACTTTATATCTCACAATTCCGACTTTATATCTCTCAATTCTGACTTTATATCTCTCAATTCTGACTTTAGATCTCTCAATTCTGACTTTATATCTCTCAATTCTGACTTTATATCTCACAATTCTGACTTTATATCTCACAATTCTGACTTTATATCTCTCAATTCTGACTTTATATCTCACAATTCTGACTTTATATCTCACAATTCTGACTTTATATCTCTCAATTCTGACTTTATATCTCACAATTCTGACTTTATATCTCACAATTCTGACTTTATATCTCACAATTCTGACTTTATATCTCTCAATTCTGACTTTATATCTCACAATTCTGACTTTATATCTCTCAATTCTGACTTTATATCTCACAATTCTGACTTTATATCTCTCAATTCTGACTTTATATCTCTCAATTCTGACTTTATATCTCTCAATTCTGACTTTATATCTCACAATTCTGACTTTATATCTCACAATTCTGACTTTATATCTCTCAATTCTGACTTTATATCTCTCAATTCTGACTTTATATCTCTCAATTCTGACTTTATATCTCTCAATTCTGACTTTATATCTCTCAATTCTGACTTTATATCTCACAGTTCTGACTTTATATCTCACAATTCTGACTTTATATCTCACAATTCTGACTTTATATCTCGCAATTCTGACTTTATATCTCGCAATTCTGACTTTATATCTCGCAATTCTGACTTTATATCTCGCAATTCTGACTTTATATCTCGCAATTCTGACTTTATATCTCACAATTCTGACTTTATATCTCACAATTCTGACTTTATATCTGTCAATTCTGACTTTATATCTGTCAATTCTGACTTTATATCTCACAATTCTGACTTTATATCTCACAATTCCGACTTTATATCTCACAATTCCGACTTTATATCTCACAATTCTGACTTTATATCTCTCAATTCTGACTTTATATCTCGCAATTCTGACTTTATATCTCACAATTCTGACTTTATATCTCACAATTCTGACTTTATATCTCACAATTCCGACTTTATATCTCTCAATTCTGACTTTATATCTCTCAATTCTGACTTTATATCTCTCAATTCTGACTTTATATCTCATAGTTCTGACTTTATATCTCACAATTCTGACTTTATATCTCACAATTCTGACTTTATATCTCTCAATTCTGACTTTATATCTCTCAATTCTGACTTTATATCTCGCAATTCTGACTTTATATCTCACAATTCCGACTTTATATCTCACAATTCCGACTTTATATCTCACAATTCTGACTTTATATCTCTCAATTCTGACTTTATATCTCTCAATTCTGACTTTATATCTCTCAATTCTGACTTTATATCTCATAGTTCTGACTTTATATCTCACAATTCTGACTTTATATCTCACAATTCTGACTTTATATCTCACAATTCTGACTTTATATCTCACAATTCTGTCTTTATATCTCACAATTCTGACTTTATATCTCACAATTCTGACTTTATATCTCACAATTCTGACTTTATATCTCTCAATTCTGACTTTATATCTCTCAATTCTGACTTTATATCTTGCAATTCTGACTTTATATCTCGCAATTCTGACTTTATATCTCACAATTCTGACTTTATATCTCACAATTCTGACTTTATATCTCACAATTCTGACTTTATATCTCACAATTCTGACTTTATATCTCACAATTCTGACTTTATACCTCTCAATTCTGACTTTATATCTCTCAATTCTGACTTTATATCTTGCAATTCTGACTTTATATCTCTCAATTCTGACTTTATATCTCATAGTTCTGACTTTATATCTCACAATTCTGACTTTATATCTCACAATTCTGACTTTATATCTCACAATTCTGACTTTATATCTCACAATTCTGACTTTATATCTCACAATTCTGACTTTATATCTCACAATTCTGACTTTATATCTCACAATTCTGACTTTATATCTCTCAATTCTGACTTTATATCTCTCAATTCTGACTTTATATCTTGCAATTCTGACTTTATATCTCGCAATTCTGACTTTATATCTCGCAATTCTGACTTTATATCTCACAATTCTGACTTTATATCTCACAATTCTGACTTTATATCTCACAATTCTGACTTTATATCTCACAATTCTGACTTTATATCTCTCAATTCTGACTTTATATCTCTCAATTCTGACTTTATATCTTGCAATTCTGACTTTATATCTCGCAATTCTGACTTTATATCTCACAATTCTGACTTTAAATACTTGAATTTATTCTATGGCAGAAACCAGCTTCCATTGTTTTCAAAAAGTGGATGGGTAAAAAAAAAATTGTTACAAAGAACTGCTTCTCTTCAAGGGGATTTCTTCAAAGCAGAGCAGCAAACAACTGACCATTTCATTCTAAGACTCAAGGGTGGAAAATGGTAATGAAACTGAAATATGACACACACAAAAATAACAGCAAAATGTTCAAATAAAAACCCAAAACATACAGCATGAACCCTTTAAACTGACCATCATTTGTACTTTATAGAAAATGTACAACACGTCATGAAGATTCTATTCTATAAGATTCCTTTATAATAAATGGACATAATGACATATTGACTGCTCAAAGGTTAATGTGATGCATTTGTTGGTGAAAAGGTTAATGTATGATCTGAATATTTTGTTTGCAGTACAAGATGCACAGGTTTGATTATCCGCAGCATACATCTGTGACAAATTGCATGTCGTTATTTACCAGAAAATCATGTGCACAATTTTACAATACCCCCAACTGGAAAATTTAATTTCCTGTCACGCATTGGTGTAAGTAATGTGATTATGTAAATATTGTCTTTCTAACTCCCACACAACTGGTGTCAACATTTGCCAGTGTGAATATCATATCACTACAATAACCTTTTTGAACCATTACCTCAACAGGAGAATATTTCATGCGGATATGATGTCACCATTATTTATCCTTTTCTTGCCGGCGTGTTCCTCATGTAGGGTTTGCTGAGATGAAGGACCCTGCGTGACAGGCCAGTGACATGAATAAGAAATGGCTAGCGTGGACTGGAGTTTTTGCCCGTCAAACGGTGATCACTCCTGGTTATGGACAGTGGGTAGAGCGTGAGGAGGTGTCAGAGCAATTGACATCCTCAGCCCCCACTCTGCTCATGTTCTCCAATGCTCAATTGCAGTTTTACCCATCAATACTTCCCATTTTAGAAAAGATTATGCAGGTTGATGAGAATGATATGCTAGAAATCTGAAATAGGGTGCCTTTATCAGGACTAAATTAAATTATACTAAATTACTCTGGTACCATTTCTGCCTGGATTTGGCAACTTGAAAAGCTTCCTATACCCACATACATTGATCTAAATACACAATTTTAGTGTAATTTTACAGGAAACCCTTTGAAGTTACATAAACCACTGCTAAAAGTGATAAACATGCACGTATATGTTGTGTATTTAGACCACTCTATGTGTGAAATAGTCCCAGAGCAATGTATTCAACTACAGAATTATCTGTATAGGGATCATGACATGGATTTTTTAGGTTCACTCAAATCCTTCATTTACAGACTAAGCATTATGAAATAATTTTCTTACAGTTTGTGCTGCAACTGTTGTCAGATCCAATACAGTTGGCTACTTCATCTTTCAACAATAGTTCATTTATGAACTCTCCATTACTCTGTGCCTTGCTCTCCTTTACTAAACTGCTCCGAACAAACATATAATCCACCGACGCGATCCAGCACACCATTGAAATAAACCATCCACTTGTTTCAGATGTTGGGATCCTTCTGAAGTCTCTACAGAGCTCCTCAAAACGAACACATCCAAGCAAACATTCATTCACTCTTCCATTTGTCCTGTTGTTGGTGGAGTACATCAGAAAGTGAATGCGCATCTTTATCCAGTTTAGACAGTGTCAGTGATTATCATTCTATTTGCTTTTGATGTTTCATAAGGCTCATAACTAGTGTAGGCAAATGTCAGCCGTTAAGTGATGAATGCCAGTGGGCGGGGCCTATGGTGGGATGATGTATAACTATTGGTCGATGTCTTATTCTGAAGGCAGTCATATGCAAATGTATTTGCCCGTGACATCTCTGATCCCAGCAATATCAAAAGAGCCATTTTGGAGCTTGAATAAATAAACACTTTGTTTATAATGAGGATGTTTTAAACTATGAAATGTGCAAGATGTTTAATGGTACAAAGACCTCTTATATGTCAGAAGAAAGCACATTCGATTTCTCGTGACATGACCCCTTTAATAAAGTGTTCACCATGGTCCAAAAAAACATATTTATTTATGAAATACAGGTCCTTCTCAAAAAATGTGCATATGTGATAAAAGTTCATTATTTTCCATAATGTAATGATAAAAATTAAACTTTCATATATTTTAGATTCATTGCACACTAACTGAAATATTTCAGGTCTTTTATTGTTTTAATACTGATGATTTTGGCATACAGCTCATGAAAACCCAAAATTCCAATCTCAAAAAATTTGCATATTTCATCCGACCAATAAAAGAAAAGTGTTTTTAATACAAAAAAGTCAACCTTCAAATAATAATGTACAGTTATGCACTCAATACTTGGTCGGGAATCCTTTTGCAGAAATGACAGCTTCAATGCGGCGTGGCATGGAGGCGATCAGCCTGTGGCACTGCTGAGGTGTTATGGAGGCCCAGGATGCTTCGATAGCGGCCTTAAGCTCATCCAGAGTGTTGGGTCTTGCGTCTCTCAACTTTCTCTTCACAATATCCCACAGATTCTCTATGGGCTTCAGGTCAGGAGAGTTGGCAGGCCAATTGAGCACAGTAATACCATGGTCAGTAAATCATTTACCAGTGGTTTTGGCACTGTGAGCAGGTGCCAGGTCGAGCTAAAAAACGAAATCTTCATCTCCATAGAGCTTTTCAGCAGATGGAAGCATGAAGTGCTCCAAAATCTCCTGATAGCTAGCTGCATTGACCCTGCCCTTGATAAAACACAGTGGACCAACACCAGCAGCTGACATGGCACCCCAGACCATCACTGACTGTGGGTCCTTGACACTGGACTTCAGGCATTTTGGCATTTCCTTCTCCCCAGTCTTCCTCCAGACTCTGGCACCTTGATTTCCGAATGTCATGCAAAATTTGCTTTCATCCAAAAAAAGTACTTTGGACCACTGAGCAACAGTCCAGTGCTGCTTCTCTGTAGCCTAAAGTGTCTTGACCTGGGGAATGCGGCACCTGTAGCCCATTTCCTGCACACGCCTGTGCACGGTGGCTCGGGATGTTTCTACTCCAGACTCAGTCCACTGCTTCCGCAGGTCCCCCAAGGTCTGGAATCGATCCTTCTCCACAATCTTCCTCAGCGTCCTCACCTCTTCTAGTTGTGCAGCATTTTTTGCCACACTATTTCCTTCCCACAGACTTCCCACTGAGGTGCCTTGATACAGCACTCTGGGAACAGCCTATTCGTTCAGAAATTTCTTTCTGTGTCTTACCATCTCGCTTGAGGGTGTCAATGATGGCCTTCTGGACAGCAGTCAGGTCGGCAGTCTTACCCATGATTGCGGTTTTGAGTAATGAACCAGGCTGGGAGGTTAATAATTTTGGGTTTTCATGAGCTGTATGCCAAAATCATCAGTATTAAAACAATAAAAGACCTGAAATATTTCAGTTAGTGTGCAATGAATCTAAAATATATGAAAGTTTAATTTTTATCATTACATTATGGAAAATAATGAACTTTTATCACATATGCTAATTTTTTGAGAAGGACCTGTATAGTGAAACATACAGTAAAAAATCTATACACAATTTGATATTTCAGTTTTCAATTTTGATATTGATATTTCAGTATTTAAATGTTTTATTTTTTATATTTATATACTACTATATTTTGTGTAATTTTGAACAATCTTTTGGTAAAATCTTACCATGTGCATGTCATGGGCTTTACAGTATGACCTTGAGTGGGGTCCTTCAACTAATTAAACTGGTCAGTGGAATTGCCAGATTTAAAATCAGGATATGGTGTCACACTGGAGGACATTTCAGTGACAAAATGTTTTCAGTGTTTTTAATGACAAAATGTATCAAGTTTCTACGCTTTTAGAAATATATAGATAAAAAAATGATTGCCATTTACTAAAATTGACACTTGTAAAATTATGCCTGAAGTATTTTTTAACATTTGTATGCTTTTCTTTTAATAACAGTTGTAATTTATTGAACCATGCTTGAGACAGTTGCACCATAGGACAATTTTGAGATTTGGCTCAAAAATGTACAAAAGATTATATAATAACAAAGCAGATTTTATAGTACTAACATGTCCATGTAAGACAAATTAATGTTTAATTATTAACTGCATTTCAAATGATGACGATACTGATTATGTGCATTTTTATCTTGTCAACAGCCCTTTTTTTTTTATTTAAGTTTTAGCAATTTTATATACTTTTGTAATTATACGTTTTTTATATTTCTATTTAGCTTTATTCTAGTTTTCAATATGAATATTCTAATTTATTTTATTTTATTTCAGCTTTTCTTAAATGCATTTTTCATATTTTTTCCGTCTGTTGGGTGTATGACAACATGTTTATGCAGAAATCATACTGAATAAACAAAACATAATGTATGATTAAAAAACAAATCTCATTTTATTTTAATTCTACTTCCCCTATTTCATTTCAGTTTACAATATTGCGCCGTTTGTTACCTCGACTCAACCTCGAAATTCCAAAAATAACATTGCAATCTAGATGACATTTAATATTCAGTTCTTAAAATTACAATAACCTATGACTACACTTACAACCTGCATTGGACAGACACTCACTCAGAAAACGAGTTAAATGAAAGATGTATTTTCCCCTTCCCCTTTTATTTCAGTCTGTTTAGGTTCTCCTTCAGAGTCCTTTTCTCCTTCACAGATTTAGATGATCACTTTTAAATACGATGTCTCAGCAGCAGTTCAATCAGTTTCTCTGTCTCCACATTATCCCATACATTTTACTGAGCAGCGCGCTTTAGCGTGTCCGATCTTCTGTTGCCCCGTCCCTCTCTCCCTTTAAGAACAACAGAGTCCTCCCTAGTTTGACATGGCCAGGGTCCACAAAGATTAGATTTGAATTTATGAAGATTGCTTCACCTAGGTCGGTGCTGTAATCTATGCTGTTGTAGTATTTCACATGTGGCCCCCTCGTCACCAAGCCACCCAAGGGCCCCATATTTCACCATGACAACGTAATCACAGCTCGGCATTAAAAAGTCATTATTGTTTAGAATGGGGGCCTCATCCAGAAAAACACTAGCTATAAAATCTCTTAGCCTTTGTGTCTCAGGCAGCACACGTGTTTACTCAAGAACACAAGCTCAGGTGATTTAAATGACCAGCTCAGAACTCCATTGATCTTGCCTTCACAGAAATACACACTTGCCAGTGCAGAGCCATATGCTTCACAATTCATACACGTGAGCAAATAATATGTTTTATTGCAAATATGCATTGTAGTCATTTCTTGCTGCACTGATAACACTTCCCTAAAATGATTTGCCTATATTTAGTTCACAACAGAAATTCAAGGGTCATAAAAATTAAACGTATATTATCAGCATATTCTACTCATTCAAATGGTTTGGAATTTGAAAAAAACCTCAGTACTTGTACCAATCATAAGCTTGTTAAGTTATGGTGGGCTGTTATTTTCCTAACGGATCAGACGTTCATCTACCAGACGATAAATAATTTTGTTTATAAATTTATTTTACATAGATGAAGGGACTCAAACCATAGGCCCAGTAGTTTTATTTTAGAACTATTGTAACATGTATTAAAATTTCAAATTAGCTTTTTAGTTTTATAGATAGATAGATAGATAGATAGATAGATAGATAGATAGATAGATAGATAGACAGACAGACAGACAGACAGACAGACAGACAGACAGACAGACAGACAGATAGACAGATAGATAGATAGATAGATAGATAGATAGATAGATAGATAGATAGATAGATAGATAGATAGATAGATAGATAGATAGATGTGTAACAGATCTTTTCTCACAAATACTGTAGAGATAGAGTTAAAGAACGTCCTGCTGTGAGATATACTATATTGCCAAACGTTTTGAGACGTCTGCCTTTACATGCACTTGAACTTTAATGACATCCCATTCTTTAATTTGTAGGCTTTAATATGCCTTTGCAACTATAACAGCTCCAACTCTTCTGGGAAGGCTTTTCACAAGGTTTAGGATTGTGTTTATGGGAATGTTTGACCATTCTTCTAGAAGCACATTTGTGAGATCAGGCATTGATGTAGGACAAGAAGCATGAAATTGTCCAAACTCTCTTGGTATGAAAGAGAAAAAATTGTATACTGCAGAAAGTTGGCAACTTCTGCGCACTGTGCACCTCAGCATGTGCTGACCCCACTATGATTTGTGATTTGGAGGGGTGGCCCAATACGTTTGAAAATATAGTGTACAAGGCTGTTAATCGATAGTATTTGCTTCTTTTGAAGCCATCAGCCTGGGTAATTTTTTGACAAGCACGCCCACTTCCATAATGCCCTGCAAATCATACAAACAAGTCTGAAAATACACTCTCAAAATACCTATAGTAATAAACTGTATTTTTGTCCAATTTCCTTTTGTCTTTTTTTTCTTCTTCTTTTCCCCTTCAAATCAAAGTTTATAATGTTTTGATTCACCTCCTAGCTGGTTGGTTTGTTTCATGGCTGTATAGGAGAAATTAATGGAAAACGATCTACTATCTACAATGCAACTCTCATTGCCCAAGATGTTAATAAAATTCATTACAATTATAATATGTAATTTTACACCGATGTCAAAGCGGACAAATCTGTGTGCACAACAACGCAAACACAACAGCCTGTTCATTAATTCCATATTGACACAAGCATTCTATAAGCTCCTTCATCAAAATGTAAAGCTTCTTCATGTTACAAAACTGTCAAAAACCAGGTCCTGCTTTGGTCCAGTGTTTACCTACCTGACAGATGTCTGACATCCAGCCTTTGGGAACTCATTCTGACACCTGGGTAATCCTTTCACCAGTTCGATCAGGTATCTCCAGATGTCAGAAGATCTGCTGGGATGAATCACCTCATTGTGAGGCAGCACATAGATGTTCGCCTAGCTGTCATTTATACTTCTGCAGGAGTCTCAGTTAAGAATTGCAAACTCTCTCCAAGCCCCTAGAGGTTATGGGTATCAGCTTATTGTGTTTTATAGCTCAGCATTATGCTGCTTGGGGTGGCCATGGAGCTTGACCTCAAAGGTCACTGTCCTTGACTGCCTGGCTTTATTCTAGACCTAACAGGCCCAGAAAAGACCCCTGCAGTGAATAAAAGTAGATTTATGGGCTGTTTCTGCTGTGTTGACACACAAGATGTAATTATGCATTAAGAAACGACGACTGCTTAGTCCTGCTGGCCCTGTTAGGGTTTAGGTGGATTGGTTAGAGACAAGCGCTGAAAGAAGGAGATAAAGTAGAAACATTGGGGAAAATAAGGGCTGTGTATAGATGTCAATGTGAACAAAATACTGCTCTCCTCGGATTTAGATCTCTATTTTTCTCTTCCTTTCAGTCTGATGCTCCATGCACAGTTTCTAAATGGATCGATAAAGTCAATTCATGAGTCTGCCACCTTTCATGAATTAGATTTTTCTCCTAAATCAATATATATTCCCCTCTGACTGCATCAACACTTCTAAGTCTATTCTGTCCAGCTCATCACAGCAACCTATTTTCTTAGAAAACATAATATAATATGAGTCCTGTATATGCTATTGATTACAGTATTAGTCTTATTAACCCAGTTAGGTCACTGTCTGTCTGCAAATTGTCCAGCTGCATTAGCAATGTCTTTTTCATAGTGTGACTGCCTCAGGTCATAGAAATATTTACAATGGATTGAATTTCATGGGTTTTGAGTCATTCTGTTGAATATCGTACACTATGAGTCTATTTTTAAGATATGCTTTGTGAATTGTATCCTGTCAGAATTGTGTTTCTACATATTGCACATCAAATATGGCAACAGAAGTGTCAGTCAACGTCAAACTTCACTGTTTCTTACACATCATGAGAATTGGTCACGTCACTATATTTAGTGAAGTCTGTGTTTGTATGCTTTGATTCATTATTTTGGGAATGAATAAAGGCGTTCCACCTTTATGTTCTTTTTGAGCTTTTCCCTATTGACTTTCATAATATTGACAAAAACTAAAAAAGTCTTCAAAAAAGCTTTTGGTTTTTTTGGGGATAAATTTTGCCACTTTAGTGGAAGTGTCAGGCGTGATCTTCACCTTCCCATAAAAAATATAAATCATATTTATAATTAGCATATCACATATATACGTAAACATCATTGATCAGTATATCAAATTTACATTTATTTATTTAGCAGGTGCTTTTATTTGCAACGTAAAAATTGAGGAACACAAGCGATTCATCTCGAACAGGCAAACAAACACGAGAAGAACTTTTAGAGATTGCTTAGAGTATCATAAGCCAGACTAGGGGATGGGGTTTGAAGGAAAGTGCACGTTTTTTTATGATCTTGAATTCTCAGGATGCAAGTTTTTGTTTTTCAGAACAAATAAATTGTTTCAGTGTCATTGAGGTTCACACTGAAATTACTGCCTGGCTTCATCTTCGGTGGGTTTGCTTATGTTATCCTCGCGCTCGAATTCACCGCTAGATTTATGGCCATTCAGGAGGGACCAAACAGGATGAGAAACCGAGTCTGTTTGATCACGGGTTAGATTCTGATTTACCATCCACAGCTTAATTAAGTTACATGGCACCAGGGTGTTGGCCAGCTGCTGGGAGACTGAGCGCTTGTGAGCGGTGAAAAGGATATCTGGTTGCACAGCCTTCCCTGAGCACTCCCTGGGGGAGCTTGCAGCTGGACAGAAGCCTTTCTGGTACCCATAAGGCCAAGCTTGACTGATGCATTTGTAATTCAAAGCTCTATGTAGACCTGACATGGCTTCCCAAAAATATATGAGGTTGGTGTCGAGTGAATATGAAACTTTAACTTCAGTCTGTCAGGGGAGCCATTAATTATAGTGCATGTTTTGCTGTTCTATGGATCATTTCCAGCCCTTTTGTAAATTGAGACAGTACACTGTATACATTGGAACCCCTTTTCAGGATTACCATAGTATAATAAATAATAGACCATGATAGGCTTTGTGCTACAATGATTTCAATACATTGAAAAGATGTTATTCTGATCAGGCTTAACATTATGATGACTGATTGGTAAAGCGAATAACACTGTCGGTTCTGATAGAAAGGTGTCAGAATACACAGTGCATCGCAGTTTGTTGCATATGGGGCTGCATAGCCGCAGACCCCTGTCGACCGCCAAAAGCACCAACAGTGGGCATGTAAGCCTGAGAACTGAACCATGGAGCAATGGAAGAAGGTGACCCGGTCTGATGAATCGCATTGTCTTTGACATCAGTTGGATGGCTGGGTGCGTGTTTCGCTTACCTGGGGAACACATGGCACCAGGATGCACTTTGTGAAGATGCCAAGCCAGCAGGGGCATCTTGATGCTACACCCTTTCATGGAAACGCTATTCCCTGGTGGCAGGATAATGTGACCTGCCACAAAGTTAAAAGGATTCAGGAATGGTTTGAGGAGCCCAACGAGTTTGAGGTGTTGACCTGGCCTCCAAATTCCCCATCTCAATCCAGTCGAACATCTGTGGGATGAGCTGAACAAAAAAGTTCAATCCATGGAGACCCCACCTCACAAATTACGAAAAGACTAAAAGAATCTCCTGCTAAAATCTTGGTGCCAGATACCACAGCACACCTTCAGGGGTCTAGTGGAGTCCATGACTCGACGGGTCAGGGCTGTTTGGGCAACAAAAGGGAGACCAACAACATAATATTAGTGTTATTCCTGATCTCTCTCTCTCTCTCTCTCTCTCTCTCTCTCTCTCTCTCTCTCTCTACATATACATTGCTATATTGTAAATATATTAGGACATAAGTCAATCGGTTGTAAAATACAGGGTAAATGGTTACAGAGAGCAGTGAAGAGACTAAAGAGGGTTCAGCCTTTGTCCCTCATGATATGGCAGGAGGACACATACTGTGCTGCCAAGTGGATACATTTCTCTTTTTCTCCTAAGATATAACACAGTTTGGCGATGTCACTTGCTTGCTGGAATTCGGGGAACATTTGAGTGATTTGGGTGAAGTACGTTTCTCTGATGTTGTTATATTTGCTGCACTGTGTGAGGAAGTGCAGCTCGTCCTCTACGAATCCATCAGGGCAGTGTGAGCACAGTCTGAGCTCTCTGGCTCTCCAGCTCTGCTTGTGTCGGCCCGTCTCCACACTCAGACTGTGCTCACTCAAACGATACTTCGTCAGGAGTTTTCTCTGACGATAGTCTTTAATTTGGATCAGGTAAGGTGCCAATTGATAATCAGTCTTAGAAGTACTTCAATTTCAATTTCAACTCTCTCTCTCTTTCTCTCTCTCTCTCTCTCTCTCTCTCTCTCTCTCTCTCTCTCTCTCTCTCTCTCTCTCTATATATATATATATATATATATATATATATATATATATATATATATATATATATATATATATATATATATATATATATATATATTATAATAAAAACCTTTACTTTTAATTTTTGGAATGAATCATCATTTTTGAATGGATCGGTTGAGTGAATGATTCAGTTGACAGTTGCTTGTTTCATTCCTGAATCAGTGTTTTTGAACAAATAAGTTGAAAATATTATTCAGTGACTCATTCATAAAGACTCAGCATTTTTAACAATTTGGATGAGTGAATGATTCAATAGCTTATTCAATAAGCTAAACAATAATTTATTTTTTACAAATCTGTTGAGTGAATAATTCAATATACTGTTATGAATGAATCAGCATTTTTGATCAAACTGTTTGAGTGAATGATTCAATAAATCCCTCTTGTTGCCGCCTACACACTAATGCAAGAACTATTAGATGGTCTTGGAAATCACAAACACAAGCAGATACCAGCAGTGTGCTGTTGAAGCTCATATCAGCTTGGTCGATCAAATTTGAGGACTGGGACTAATGGTTGTATAACATATGGCATTTTAAAATGAATGGACTTTATGCAGAAGATCTGTACAGGTTCTGCATTTAAATCTATAAATTTGTGCTTATTTATGAAAATGTTTCACTTAGAAAAATATGGCTGTTTTTCACATTTTGAACATATTTATCAATTACCATTTGAAATTTTATTTGTCTAATGAGGAAGGAATCCCATTTCAACAAGTGTGAAGGTTTATGAACTTTTAAATTAAAGTAGTGATTTATCGTGCAATTGAAATGCAATTTGCATTTAAGGGCTAGTTTATGGCCACTGAAGCCCGTCAAGGCCATTAAATCTTGATAATGAGATTTGCATTATAAAATGAGGAGGATTTAATTCATGATGTTCTGTTCTAGGGAGAGATGTGAAATAAAGACCTTTACTCCCCTCTATCATTCCTAATCACATATTCAAGTTATTACAGGACCATTTCCAAAGTCAAAACTGTACAGAGTTAAGATTAAGGAGCCATTACACCAACATCTACTTTGTGTATCTGCATGTGGAATTGCAAAGATAAAAACATTATTTGTCTTGCTCAGTCGTGGGTTTTTTTCCCCCTCTCTTCTGCATTTTAATTCTCATCTATTTCGCTGTCCATTTCAGCTCCTGCTTCTGCTTCATGAGAATACTGCATGACAGGCTCATGTTCATGACCTGAACCCTGCCTTTTCTGGCCAGAGTGATCAGTGTTCTTACATTAATGTAATTTCGGTAATGAATTCTGGGGGTAATCTCACAGTCAGAGCCAATCTAAGGCAGATGGTTTTCATGTTCTTTCTCCTCCCTGGCTTTTTAAATCAATATTAGGCCTTAATTCCCCATGTCTCATACTTTTTCTCTCATTAATGGAATCCCATAGCGTGGATGGAATGAAATGGCCAATGCAAATGTCTCCACCGATAAATTATGTTCAGCATTTAAATATGAGAAATGTTCAACCAAATGCAAAATCAATTCTTGCCATTGTTATTTCTGATGAATGTGTTGAATAATTGCCAAATGAAATATCTGTATTTTAGAGAGCGTCACTAATGCCATTGCTCATGCTTAAGGTTGTGGATGTGGAACTCTAAAGATTTGCTAATAGAGAGGAAAAGGTACTCTTTGTATTCATGCTAGTTTCATTTGGTATTTGGAACATTTTAATATACAATTTAATGAGTCTAAAAATGTCATGTGGTTTGCCCAGCAAGTATAAAGTAAACATACTGTTTTACACTTTGAAAACAGTATGACCCAGCAAACATCGCAATCCTTATTTTTTACAACGTTTTTAAAGTTCAAGTTGTATACATATTTTTTTACAAATATCAGGGATTACTCACTCGCAAATGTTATTTTTTATTAATTAATAATATTTTTGTGGAGAAATGCAACACATGACTTTCACTGTGGAAAACATTTTTCATAAATTAATAAATATTCATATTAATCAGAAGGGAAGCATATATAAAAGATTATGCTAAACTCTAAACTTTTTTTTAATGATAGCAGGGCGGTTGTATAAGCCAGACATTCTTTACTTTTGTCTATCAAAAAATGTCAAATATAAGTTAAACATGTTAATCATAGAAGAGGTATATTCATAAATTGCATCCATAGTTACCAACCAGCACTTGCTTAAGGCACCAATGATGTTTCCAATACATTAAATTAATAAAATAAATTTAGTTTTTGAGATCATAAACCACGCTAATATATCCTCAACTCCTTCCGCTTTAGCCATGAGGTCAGCTGACCAGAATGTTGTATCTCTATTTCTTGTCCTGTAAATGAGCTGCTTACTGTTACTCTAATGTCCTAAACAGAGGAAGCCCAGAACCCTGTGGAGGAAAGGACAAGCTAAGTACTAATTTATAGAGGGGATTGCTTGTGTCCTAGATAATTATTTTTAATGTCACTCATTACAGCGTCGCTGCGGGGGGAGAGCGGTATCAACATTCTTGTTGCTTTGCTTGGACACAATGCCATTACAACAATGTCTTTCAATTAACCTTTCTTCTGTTCTATAATCAGCTCTTTCTGCTGGCCAGGCAAGTGCTGGATTAGAGGAGAGTGACTCTGCATTAATGGACTATGACAGAGACAGAAAGATGGTACGGCAGAGATGGAGATAGAGAGAGAACATTTGCTGGCTGAGGGCAAGATTCTTTGTTCCAGGCTTGGCGCCATTTAAAACCTTATCCTCTATATCAACCAATTACAGATATATTTTAAAGAGCGCATAGGAATCTTAAAAGCAATACATTGGGTACAGACACAAAAATGATGTCAATACATCCAACATTTTCACTTATCGATGATATAAAAAGCCTATTAGAATAAAATAATTCCCCCTGTGCGTAGAGCAATTGCTTACGTCCTCAGAAAATAGTGGTTTGGTGCAAACAATTCCGTTTCATTTCAGATCATATTGCGATAAAAGCCAAAAGTGTCCTTGGAGGGATAAGAAATGAAAAGCAATGCTCTCCCAAATCAGACTAGTGCTGTATCTACTAAATCTAGGAATAGGTATTATTCATGGGATGGTCATGAGAATCATGGCTATCACTGATGCAGTGTTTCACAGTACGTCTCAGTATTATTTGACATGAATCCTGCCAGCATTACAAACAATCACAGTGAACAGATGTCCTAAATGTACCCTCAGATACTGATGTGGAACTCGTGTTCTCTGGCAAACCTACAGATGTGCATGACTACACATTAATACTGCTAGTTAGGTTGCCTGAAGGGGATAGTTTACCTTTTTTCTTCTGTGAATTTTTTTAGCTTTTGTCCATACAATCCAAGTCAATGGACACCACTACTCTAAGTGCTATCATTTTGGCACGTTATCATTTATGTGCAGTTTTCCCAGAAAGTTAAATGTGACTCCATTAACATTTTATTACTTTGGTTAATACACACATCCCGGCAGTTTTGAAATGTAATGTGTGGTGAGAGCTGCTAAAAGGTTAAAACGATAGTGTGCACAAAAATCAAACGTGAGCTAAAAATGCTTATGCTAAAGCAACCAAACTATTTTAGCTTGATTTAGAGAATCTTTGAGCTCTTTTATCATGACTCACGGATTCATACCTGAGCACTCTGCATCATGGGCATTTTTAAAACGTGCATACACACAGATATAGGGCCCTGTCATACACCTAACGCAATGCAACGGCAGGTGCGACGCAAGTGTTTTTTGCTATAGTTTCATCCAGACGCAGTTATCATTTTCACGTCCAGCGCCATGTTGTTTAATTAGCAAATCCACTCGCACCCATCTGTTGCTGCCGTGCTGGTCTGAAAACGAGGTGTGTCCAGGCGCATTGTTGGCAAGTTCCTATTTTGAGGCAACTGAAAAAGACTGAGCTATTTACTTTAGAACAGGTTTTTGTTAGTCAATGGTGCAATCGTTTCTAGTTACCTGAAAATAGCAACGCACCAACAATGCAGCTGAACTTACCTTGTTTTCAGCTATAGACGGGTGCACAACGTGCGTACACTCTGCTTATTACGCACACAGGGACACGCAGCAGCACACAAACATTTTTAAATATAAAAAAATAAAAGGATTCCTCTCCAGAGAAACATTCAGTCTTTCCGCTTGCAAATAATGCAGTGTAAATAGCGAATCCACCATTGGTGCAAGCGCAACTGGCTTTTAAAGGGAAGGGGACATGAGACTCTGATTTGTTTATTGCACGTTACACCTGAAACAAACCCTGTGTCGGCTAGGTTTAGGGGCGGGGTTTGAGGTAGGTAATTCGTACGAATTCATTCGAATTTAGCAACTCGTCAAATATGTACAATTTAGCAAAAATCAATTAGCCGCCTTGTAAAATATGGATGAATTGCCGTGAGATTGGGTCGGTCATAACATAGTATTGTGTGAGGAACCTCGTAATAATAAGTCTTTAGTAATCAACACTCAAAAAAATGATTTAGGCCCTTCATAATTATTTAAATTATGTTCACTTTATCTAATTTTGACTTAATTTAATTGTGTTCAATCAACCTAATATATTTAAAACTGAGGTTTACTTAATTAATTTGTGTTAAAACTACATGAAATATTTGAGTTGACATAACTAACTAGGCCGTGGATCTGTAGTTCCCAGCATGCTTTGCAAGGGACTGCGTTAGGAGAGAAATTTTAGGGATTAAAGTGTTGTTTTTCTGTAAAGGGAAAGTATTGTTAGGTAATGTTAGTGTTTAATGTTCAGTTATGTTGGACATTAAGTGATCTTTGCTAATGGCAAGAGTTACACTAGCCTTTTCTTAAATTTTCATTCAGTACATTGTGTATGATGATGAAAGTGTGCATGTTTAAAAAAGTCATGTTAAAAATATATAAATATAATTTAAACTGTATTTTATAAAATTGAGTTGGAACGACTCAATTACATTTCATTGCATGAATTCGGTTTTAATGAGTTGGGGCTATACGTATTTATTGGATAAAAAACCTGCGCACAATTAAATTGAGTTTGTCCAATGAGTTATTTGTTATTTTTTTGAGTGAATAATCTGCTCTCGTATGTGAAAAGGAACAAAAGATGTGTGTGTTTTAATGCCACTAGTGTTAATTTCAGTTAGAAATGTATTCCATGCATTGCTTACTGATACATACATTGTAATTCTGTTTTTGCAGTTCTGCAGAAATATAGCCAGTCACATATTTCAAGTGAGTCTGGGTTGTAACAAGAGTAAAGTATGAAGTGTCTTATGTTACTTTACCCAACCGCAGTGGGTAAAGAAGATGTCCTTCCCACAGAGAGATGAAGTCATAGATTTTCAAAAGTTTGCTGGTGTCCTTTTCCTAATCTGATCAGCATGACTCCAGGTCATGAAGGCAAAGACAGCTGGAATCGAATTATTGTCAGTTCCTATCACACTACGGCCCATCAACCTCCTGCCTGTCACTCTCACACACACACACAGATGCCCTCTGTCGGTCTCTAATGTACTTACTCAAGCATGCAGAGAGCTGCCAAGTATTGTACTTACATTTTACATTTATGCATTTGGCAGACGCTTTTATCCAAACCAACTTACATTGCATTCAAGGTACACATTTTACATTATTGTCAGTTCTTGCTCTCCCTGGGAATCGAACCCATGACCTTGGCGTTGTTAGCGCCACGCTCTACTGGTTGAGCTATAGGAAAGTGGGGCCACTTCCACTGGTCAGGCCCTGGTGTGCACCTGGGTGAGCAGTCATAGTGAATTTGCCAAGTAAAGCTGGTTGCACATTCATAAGTTATCCCTAAAATCAGAGGGAAATGATAGGTGAATAACTGATGTAGAAGCACCTATCCTTGATGGCCTAAACTTGTCATAAACTGTAAACTTGCCCCTCAAATCTGCTTAGCTGATTGGAATGAGAACAAAACCTCCTGGAAGCTGGATGATGCTGGAAGAGCTGCTTTAAGGCTGATTCGTCTTTTATAACTGATGAATTTGGCCCACATCCTGGCCACATCTGGTACATGTGGATTCAACGAGTACCAGATGTGGCCCTGGATCTGGGCCGACACTATTTTGCTGTCTGGGCTGTTATTGAACTCAATCAACATGGAACTCTGAATAACAACACTGTTGTCTTCTGTAGAGCCGCTTATAGTTGAATTGATCTAATTTCATAATTGACAAACTTTACACATTTATTGAATACTGAACTGATGAGCTCAATAATGACACTACTATTGTCTTCTCTAGCAAGGTTATAGTTAGCCAGAGTAATGAAATCTAGTTTTTAAAGTTGTTTATATGTCTATGTGGTTTATTTACAAACCCTATGCAACTTCATAAGTCAACACTGTATTTTCTCCTCAAAACTGCGGGGGGGGGCTTTAGCACATCATTAGGGGGGTCAATCTCATGTCAGTCTTGAGTACCTATAGAGTAGTACTGGATCCTTTATCATACCTCTAAAATGTCTTTAGTTTTATTATATTTATTACAAAAAAAATGCATTGTACCGAGTCTTTCTGGGGGGAAAACCCAGCGGATGGAGGCGTATCATGTGGGTGGAGCTAAATAATCACGAGTGTGCACAGCTAGTGCATTGAGAGCATCCGAAAGCTGATATCCTCAAGTGTGGAAACTAAAATGGTACCCTAAATAAACCATGGCCATCAATCAGATTCAACGATATGATCCAGAATAAGTCTGATCCGCCTGCTTCCAAAGCATGACCATGAATTTTTATCGTTGGGACCGCAGTATTTTTTTACACAGAAATACTCCATCATACGTCCAATGTATTTTTTGAAACTTTGTCCATGTTTAGAATGGGAATCCAATCCATGTCTTTAACAGTGTTAAAAGCTCAGTGTGCATGAAACAGACCCCCCCCCCCCCCCCCAAAAAAAAAAAATGGGTGTGTTTAGCAATATAACAGGTAAATAATGCTTATAATATATATTACGATGTTAGGAACTATATGCCTTTACCACTTTGTTCTAAGTTGTTGAAAGCGTTTCTAAAGATGCTGATTTTTAGAAGGCAGGCGAACGGGGACATTAACAAGTTAATAGCTGTTTAATAATATAGTCAAGCCAATGACTAATCATATGAATTACCATTATGTGTCTGACGTTGTAAAGAGTGATACATAAAACAAATTAACATTCTGATACATTGATTGCTTAATTAACTCTTCCACTTTTTCTTCTGAACTTTTTCTGGTTCCAACAAATATGGCTGAAATGGCTGAACCAGTATTTCCAATTGCCATCGTGTAGCATTGAGCGTCTAGAGTAAAGTTGACCGAGTGGATCTCTGAGCTGGCGTGAGTGAGTGGAGGCGGGGCTAAATGAAGCAAGGGTGTGAAGTTACATTCAAGTTATTTTATAACATTAAAGAGTAGATATTTTAAAAAAATTAAAATATGTAATTTTGGTGATCATAGATGAGTTTTAAGGGATACAATTATTATCTACAGGGGGTCTTTAAGTCACTTTATGTCAAAACAAAAATTACTTTGGTTGTATTCATGTGAGCATCGTCAGAAATCAATCACAATTATTTTCAGTTCTTGTGTGTTAGTATGTGTGAGTTTTTCAAGAGTTAATGATAAACCTGAGTCTTCAATTTAATCTGTGTGGCAACACTGGGCAGGTGACTGACTCTTATTAACAAAGTTCTAACAGAGCTGTCGTGGAAAACTGTCTTGTTTGGGCATATTAAAGAATTGATTTTATGATTGGCTTCTGGCTGCATCTGTTATTTTGCTCATAAGGCTCAGTGTCTGAGAGTCTGCCGAGGCATGTACGTATCTTATGTTTAACACATGTCAATTTTTCTCCTCTGACATATACAGTGGACAATTTTGCTATATTTTATGGTCTGCCTGTATGTCTTGCCGCAAAGTTATTGTCCTTTGTGGGACAAACCTAAAGTTGAAGTTGATATCTGTTTCTATAGCCTATGCAGATTAAATGTTTCCTGTTGAATGGAAAAAATCTATGAACAAATCACTTTCTAAGTTCAAGCCTCATAATAATAATAAAGGGGCATTTAAAATGAATGAATAGTTCATAAGCAACACATCAGTTTTAATCAAAGATGTATTTCTTTTGAATGGAACTTTGTATCAGATAATTGTATCACTTCCTGAATGGGTCGCTTCTTGCTCGTCCTTGAATTTCCTCTTACACTCAGGGCCATTTTGGGGGGATTTCTGCCTGGATTTGGCCTACCCAAATGGAAGAGCCTCCCACTAGGTTCAAAATGTTGGTGTCATTTTACAGAAACCTTTAAAGTTACATAAAACACTGCTAAAAGTCATAAACATGTAAGTATATGATGTCTAAGCCATAATAACCCCCCAAAAAAGTAGGCGATTTTGAATTTTTTTGTCATAAATTCCTTTTTGAAAGTGTGTAACTCAGGCCCTGTGTGCTCTAGGAACCTGCAGACAGCGTGGGCTGTTTCCACTAAATTAGAGAAAATAGTGGGAAAAAATAAGTTTGTCTGTGTCATGTTGTATGCAAGATTTATTCAAATGGGTCTGAAGGGATGACCCCCCCCCCTCCCCTCTTCCCCCTTTTTCCCCATTTTCCCCCTCCCCCGACCCTGCTACCCCCCTCCACCATCCCGTCCCACCACCATATACAGTGATATAAATGCAATATTCCAGTGTCATTAAATTAATTATACTTGCTGGAAGCTGTCCAAACTGTCTGCAGGGTCCTAGAGCACACAGGGGCTGAGTTACACAATTTCAAAAATTAAAAAGCGCCTAATTTTGGGGGATTTATAACAGCTTACGCAACATATACTTACATGTTTATGACTTTTAGCAGTGTTTTATGTAACTTTAAAGGGTTTCCTGTAAAATGACACCAACATTTTGAACCTAGACCACTGTATGTGTGTATGGGAGGCTTTTCAATTTGGGTAGGCCAAAACCAGGCGGAAATGGCACCAGAGTAATTTAGTGTAAATACATTACAAATGCCAAAGTGATGCATATCTCCAGAAAGTAGAGACTCTAAGCTTTCAAATGTTTTAAAAATGGAAAGTATATACATGACAATGTCATTCCTGTACAGGGTCCACAGAGTTTAAGAGGTTATTTCAGAACATCTTGTTTTGGTTGACTCTGCTTCTCCTTGAACTTGGTTTATCTACCTTTTGGTTTGATTTGGATGAACAATTCACAGGGCTGTGACCTTTGCCTATTTTCACTCCGCTCTGCACCTTTTGATCAGTTTTGGCTCTTTGACCCTCTCATTATCTTATTTTGCCATCTGTCTTGGATAACACTGAACATAACACTGAACACTTTTAGGTCCACTCACTGGACATTTAAATGTAAAATGTCAAGAAGCAATTGTGTCATTTTGCAGAAATGTCACCACAAGTACCTATTTTTAATGAGAATTAAAGGATTAGTTATTTTGCAATTTAAAAATGACATTTTCTTTATAGCTTAAAGAACAAAAAAAATATACTACAGCATTCAACATTACTTTCAATGTAATATCTGAACTTTACCCACTATAGATATTGAGGTGGATGCATCCCCTAATCATGAATATTCCGTTTCTTCCTTGGTAATAAGCTTTAATATTGGCAATTTCCCTCAAGCCATTGTAGATGTAACAAAAAAGTACTTATAAAATAAGGCAGAGGATTATTGGTATGGTTAGTGTGGTGTAAACCTTAAAACAAGACTCTGCCTGCCCACAAGGACACATCCAGCATTCCAAAAAGCATCCAAAGTAAATCATTTCTCATGGGAAAAACTTTAAACACAGAAAAGAGCTTATATCAACTCTAAATGAGTTCTGCAGCACCTAATATTTACAATTACTTGCCAGATACAATTCCAAGAATGCACAATACCAAGTGCTATTTTAACGTCTCCTAATTTAGTTTTGGAGGTCTCCAACAACAGGTTTCCATGCATCGAAGTTCAAAAACACTTTATTTCTTCCAATATGCATTGTACATCACCACATTTTTCAATGATTCTTGATCTATTTGTTGGATGAATGGGTCTTTATAAATCCCTCCTTTTCGCAAGCTACTCTGATCAGATTGGCCAGGTGGCCTAGTGTGTTGTGATTGGTCTACCCACATACACCATAACTGCATTTAAATTTTTCCCATCAATAATTAATCATACCTACAGGTTGTGAATCTGAGGAGCAAGCTGGTCCAAATAAACAGAGTAACCCATCTTTCAAGAGCACGCGTTTTGCGAATCCTTTGTTAAACTCCAAGATTTAAAAAGCAGTCGTCAGTAAAATGATGGGGTTTGAGGACTGGTCCAGTTATTCGTGGGCGGACAATGTACAACATAGGCAGCATTATGCAAATATATATTCTTATGATGTAGACCCAACACGTGTTTGAATTCGATACAGATGACTGGTTTAGACGTTTCAGAGTCGATTCTGTCTTTTGGGAGACTTTACTGAGCATTTTCGACTTTAAAACTTTGCAGAATGTTTACATTCACAAACAGCTATATTACACACTGGCAAAACAATTGATAATTAATATAGTAATATCATCACCGTACATTATGAGACAATCGTTTTGTATTACAACATTTCTGAAATGTTATGTTTAAATATTGATAATTATCTAAGTAAATATGCACTAAAGTCAGGTTCGAAATTCTTGTAAGCCAGAAGGGAAAAAAAAAAATCCAAATATAAAATATTATATCAATCAGGCAGATGTTATATGAACAAACTCTTCTGTAAAAGGAAGATGATTAATGGATGAATTAAGGAATTTTAAGTGCTTCACTTGTTTCTTAGGAGTGATGGTTCCTGCTTCAGGGTGAAAAGCCTTGCCAAGAAAACTGAGATTCCTGGACACTTTGTCTTCCACAACCAGCATTAGTCTTCTTGCTCTTGCTTTTAGCTAATGCTCAGATCGTTCTTTATCATCATTCATTTGCAACCCAGGCTCATTGGAAATACGTGACTCTGCCTACATTTTTGCAACACCCGAATTATGTACCTCCAGGTACGTTTACCTGCACTTTTTGGGTGAAACGTCCACCGGAGGTGCTAAGTGGTAATATTTTTTCTCCATTCCAGATGCGCAACCATAGACAGTAAAAGAAATGGACAGAGCTATCCCATAGACTTCAACGGCGGAAAAATGAGGCAATTAAGAGGCACTCGCTTCAATCAATCAATCAATCAACTTTATTTATATAGCGCTTTTACAATCACGATTGTGTCAAAGCAGCTTCACAGTGTCAAACAGGATAATATTGCGACAAAATTAGATTTGGCTGTACAGTCGTACTGGAGAAAACAGTGATGTTATCAGCTTATTTTAATTTATCATATAGCGACAATGTTGGCAGATCAGTATTATAGTTTATAGAATTAAATAAGACCTAATTTATACATTTTATTTGTATAATAAGTTGAATAACTTTAATCATATTTTTAGTGTCCCCAACTGAGCAAGCCAAGCCAAAGGCAACAGTGGCAAGGAACCAAAACTCCATCGGGGCATGATGGAGAAAAATAAACCTTGGGAGAAACCAGACTCAGTCGGGGTGCCAGTTCTCCTCTGGCCTATTAACACACCGTGTAAGATTATTATTCTAGCAACCTTACAGGTCGGAAATCATATTAGATCGGATTATTCAAAATTCCTGATGGCTGAGCGAACTGCGCAGGCTCAGACTGAGCTTGACGACGTAGATGTGACGTGAGCCTCCTGTCTGACAGTTGTAGGTCTTCTAGTAGTTGTAGAAAGTAAAATCTGAATCACGTTGTTAAAATATTTTCTCCCGTTGCTTTTGGCTCACTATGGGCTTCTCCCCATTCTTCTCCCTTGACTTTATCGGACTTTATGTTTCCACGTCCCCCCGGCTGCCTCATAGACAGTAAAAGATTGTTTCTGAGCGTCTCCTCAGGTCTATACGGTAATTTCTCAACTGTGCGACAGAGTCGCGTTGGTTATGACGCGATCGTTAGCCTATTTTTACAAAAACAGCTTCTGCGGGGCGATAGTGTAAGATGCAAGGTAATGAAGCCTTTTATGCATTTTCATGTTTCTTTAGAAATAAACAATGGACAAATGGAGACTTTAAACGCCTCAGATGTAAAGTTATTCACTGTCAAAGTGACTCAAAAATGAATGGGAGTCAATGGGATGCTAACAGCAGGTGATGGCTTGGTTAGCAATGGCCGCCCCTATGGGTGGAACGCTTTCCGAGTGCTAGATTACCCCCTTGTGCGCAACATGACATCATGACGTCGCGTAAACATACACTCGCCAACCTGATCTCCCAGAATTAATATTTATAGCCTAATTTTATATTTTGGAGCAACTAACTCCACTCCTACCCTAAACCTACAAACTCTTAACAATATAAAACACATAACAGGCAAATAAATGTACAGTCACATGTATTTATTGCAAAAACGGACCAAAAACTGTATAAAAGTATTATCTCATGTTGCATTCCAAGTCTTCTGAAGTCATACGATATCTTCATGTGAAGAACCGAGTTGATCTTTGAGAGATCTCCTTTGCGAACAGAACACACACGCACTCGTTCATTCATATTTCTGATTCAAATGATACGCACAAGTTGAATGACGCAATCAGTCACGAGACACACGAGAGCCAATGGCATTTTATAATCAAAGCTGAGATAATGACGCAATTGGTCACGAGACACACGACAGACGATGCTGTCAAACCTGACCTGACGTTTTTTCCGGCGCAATATTTGAAATGTATTATTAATCTTTGGCGGATGGACTCGACGTTACTGATCGCTTTTGGGGATTTTCTTCACACAAATCAATCGTTTGGCCTTGGAACACTTGGGATATTTGTACTTTCTGAATAAATTATGTATGCAGTCGTATCTGCCTGTTATATCCTGTTTTTTATAATACACAAATGGGTAGGTTTAGGGAAGGGATTGAGTTACACGTTCAAAATGTGTCTGAATATGTGTGTGTGTCTCCACAAGGTAAATGGATTTATAAACATACTAAATAGTTTTTTTGAAAATGTTAAAATGCAGAATGTTTCTTGTGATGGGTAGGTTTAGGGGCTGTGTGTGTGCGTGTGTGTGTGATGGGTAGGTTTAGGGGCAGTGTAGGGGGACAGAATGTAACAGCGTTGATAAACACGCTAAAAATCAATTATGCTTCTTGATAGCACGCCAAAATGGCATATGAATTGGCGTGTCATATATACGCCATTTCATGAGATCAGTCTGGGAATGGAGAAAAAATATTACCACTTAGTGCCTCCGGTGGACGTTTCACCCAAAAAGTGCAGGTAAACGTACCTGGAGGTACATAATTCGGGTGTTGCAAAAAAAGGTCGGCAGAGTCACGTATTTCCAATGAGCCTCTGGTTGTTCATTTGTGTTTCTGATTCTATCAGGTTGGGGAAATGACAATGACATGCGCGTGTTTGAAGCCAAATTTGATGAGTATGCAATCGTTCATACCATCAAGACCAAAGAAGGGAAATCTGAGGTTCTCAATAAACTCCACAGTAAATGCTCACTTCATCTAAATTTCACAATAAAGCATTTTTGTGTAAAAATATAAACAGACTCTAAATACGTTGCGGTCACAGTTCGCACCACAAAAATAACTGATGACTTGAAGGAGAAGTTAGGCAGTTCTGCCTGGACAACGGCATCCTTGAGGAAAACATTGCCATGCTGAAAATGGTACGTTTTCTCAATCCTCATGGTCACTGATATGATAACTGATTTTTTAAACTAACTTTTAACTATACTGTTTTGCAGGTGAATGCTAAGTTGTTTAAGTGTCTCATTAACCACAGAAAGACAAGAAACCGAAACATCTTTCCTCATATCTCCCCCTCACTCTCTCATTTCTGTCAATAGGGAGGTGTGAGGGAAGATGTTTCAGCCGGGACTTTTTACTGCGCCGAGCCGAAGTGCTATTCCGCCATACATTATAGTTCTCCTTTTTAATCCGATTAGAAACGCGCCACGTTTTATTTTGTCACCATACTTGATCGTTCAACTACTCGTGGAACTGTATTTAAATAGGGGAAACGTGGAGGTGTTTAGTACTTCTAACTTGATCTCTGTTTGGTTCCATAGTGAATGAACTGGGCTTAGGGAGCTAAGCTAAATGCTATCAGATCGTCACCACGCGTCAGAGAGATTAAGTGCACGCACTGAGACGAGAGTGGTATGCATCAACTCGTTTAAGTTAAGGGAATGACATAGTTTAATATGAAAAGGCAGTGAAGTATCCCTTTAATGTGTCCCTACTATCCTTTTTTTTTAATATTACCTTGCATGTAGCATTAGCTGCTTGTGAAAATGAAAAAGGTCTGCAAAGTTTCAAAGATCAAAGTGAATGACAAATAAAATTAGTTGTCTTCCAAAAGAAAGAACCGATTTTTCTTTTGACCATGCTGATTTTTCGATTTTTCACACTCAACTCGTCACATACTGATGTTTGGTCAGGATCCTTTGCCGTCATACACAGGCACGTTGGATGTTATGGTCATGATACAATTATATATTGGGTTATAGTTTGTGTTGTCATTGTTTTCTGCACTGCGAAAGCAAATCCATTTGTATGCACTTTCAAAAGATGAGGATTTGAGCTTGAATTGATACGGTAAAACCGTCGCTATTGTTACCGTTCGTATCACTGTACGAGTGTGTTATTGCAAACAGATACATTGCCCTTGTCTGCAAATAAAATAGAAGGTTTGTACTGATAAAAGGTCATTCAGCACATTTTCAGGAAGTGAGTCTCTCTCTCCTCCAGCCACATTAGTTTAGATTGAATGACCTGTACCATAATGCAGTGTTTCTCCTTTTATTCCATTACATTTGTTTGTGGCTAGGATTTGTGCAGTTTAAAAATGACTTTAGGAGGGAGTGAATGTTTTTTACGGTAATAGATTGTACGGAGGAGTGTGAATGTGATAGCGCTGATATCTGCACTGGGTCTTTACTGGTGCATTCAGGCTGGCGGAGGAAATGAATCAAAAGATGGATGCCATGTAAAGAGACATCATATTTACTTCTCAAGAAAAATGTGAGAGATATGATGGTGCCTCAGTGTAAAGGATAATCGTGTAGAGGTTTATAGGCTGTTTGTAAGGGGAAGGAGTGTATCCACTGATGTGTTTCAGACAATTGTCGTCTCTTCCCCATAGTTCAAGGTTAGTACTATGTTAGTATTAGCATTGTGTAACTGCTAGAAAAAAAAACTTTTTCTGAAACCTTCAAAATGATTGAATAACTTATCAAATCAGTTGTAAATAATATAAGGGACTTTTTCATTACTAAAGTATGTTTATGGGTGATTTTTGTGTAAATCTGTGATCTTCACCAGGGACTCTGTGTCCTTACAGCAAGAGGTTCAATTATTTTCAAACTGTAAAAAAAAGAAAAAAGAAAAAAAAGGAAAACGTGTTTAACAAAAAAAACCTCTAAAATCCAGATTCATTAAAAGTTTCACCTAAAAATAAAATGTATGTCTGTCATTAATTATTCAACCTCGTCATTCCAAATCCGACATTTTTTCATCTTCGTAACAAAAATGAAGATATTTTTAATGAAATCGAGACCTTTCTGAACCACCATAGGCAGCAGCGGCAACGTCATTTGGAACTTTCAAGACCCAGAAAGGTAGTAAAGAAATAGAAGCGAAGAAAATACTTTTTGTGCGCATAAAACAAACAAAAATAACGACTTTATTCAACAATTTCTTCTCTTCCATGTCAAATTTCCTAAGCTGGTCATGTAGTAAACACAGTGTATCGCTTCCAGGTTCTACGGCAGAACTCAGGCTCATTATTGGCCAATGCTGGTCGCATAAGCACCACGACTCATGCATGTGATGCTGACGCAGGAGCTGCCCAAAACAAAGCTGCCGTTTTGACAGAACAGTTATTGTAAGGTTGTATTATCACTGAATATTGTATTGTACTTTATCTACTCTTTAAACAGCATTATGGTAACCATGGAACATAATGTCTTTCTTATCTGTACGCGACAGAGTTTTGCATCACAGTGTTGGGTGAAGGAACGGCAGTTTTTTCCAGTTTTGTTCCTGTTTGGCCTAAAACACTGGGTTGACTACAAACGCAGAGGTTTTTCAGAGTTTTCATTGCGCTGTTCTCTGTATACTTATGTTTTTTTTTGCTGTCTAACATGCTGAATCTTTCACTGGAAACCAAAAGTACCTTGCTTCCACTAAATGTTTATTCTTGCTCATGCTTGCTCCCAGGAACAATACAAATCGACACCATTATGACTGAAAGTTTGCTGAGAAGTATTTCCTACTAAAGTAAAGAGGCATTTGACTCTGTTAAGTGACTGTTTGGAGTGGTCTTAGGCGGCTACATGCCTAGAGTATTATGGGTGTTGAAGTTTTGCGACTTATTTGGAAAAATTTCTCTAGTAAGGTTTAACCAATTTTATATTTTCCCCCTGCTATTCTACTGCATTGGCAACCAATTTTGATTGAAAACCCATTTTGCAAGGGGGAGAAATGTAATACATGCCTTTGTAAATCAATAATTTTTTTAGGGCTTTGCAAATCAAGCAATCAAACATGAATATTGTAGTATAACTCGATCAGGCATAACATGACCACCATTCGTAATATTGTGTTGGTCCCACTTTTGCTGCCAAAACAGTCCTGACCCGTCAACTCTGAAGGTGTGCTGTGGTATCTGGCACCAAGATGTTGGCATCAGATCCTTTAACTCCTGTAAGTTGCGAGATCGGACATGTTTGTTCAGCACGTTCCGCAGATGCTCGATTGGATTGAGATCTGGGGAATTTGGAGTCCTAGCCACTATCTGAAACTCATTGTTGTGCTCCTCAAACCATTCCTAGACAATTTTTGCTTTGTGGCAGTGTGCATTGTCCTACTGAAATAGGCACAGCCACCAGGGAATACTGTTTCCCTGGTCAAAGTAACATCCACATGGATGACAGGATCCAAGGTTTCCAGCAGAACATTGCCCAAAGCATTACTTAGTGTATCCTGGTGCCATGTGTTCCCCAGGTAAGTGATGCACACGACGTCAGAACTGGACCAGTCCATGGTCCGTTCTGATGCCCACTGTTGGTGCTTTTGCCAGTGATCCGGGGTCAGCATGGGCACCCTGACTGGTCTGCGGCTATGCAGCCCCATATGCAAGAATTATTCTGACACCTTTCTATCAGAACCATCTTGTTTGGTTGTGGTGGATTTTTTTTAGAAATATATACAGCACTGTTGATTAATGGGTACAGTACAGCCTTGCAATGGGAGATGGATTTTAAAACAAGTTGTTGATTACCTGAATGTACTGTATTTTAAATTATATCCATTCATTCATTCTTCAAACTGCTTGTCAGGTCGCGAGAATACTGGGGCCTATAGAAACATCACAAAGAACATATTTTGGTTCCTTTTAAATCAACAGAAAAATTATGTCTTCAGACAGAAAAACCATTGGCTGTACATACCAGCGTAACTGACCCTCTATCATAAAGATAAGACTGTCTTCTGTTTTACTGCACTGCCTTCTATTCAAAACAGGCTTGTGCTTGATTACTCTCTGTTCAAAACTAAACATGAATGATTGGAGCACTTTTATGCTCCATGTCAACTTGACATACAGTCCTATTCCGGCTCATTATTGCTGCCTGCTGGGAATGCTTTTTAGGCTATTGTCAGAGCTTTACTGGTATGGTGAATTGTTTTAAACGGGACAATAGCTTTCAGGCATGCAAATGGTATGTTTGTCATATGTAGCATAAAATGTCTTACTTGTCCAGGCTGTATCAGAACATAAAAGCAACCAGCAGAAACAGACAAAGTGCAAATTAATGATCTAAAAAAGGTTCCCATTGTTTGTACAAATTTCTCTAATACTGACATAAATCTGGTGTTCATGTTGCACAGCACACTTTTTTTTTTCTTCAAAATATTTCAAAATATTAAGATGTATAATTTGTTGTATCTCATTTGGCAAAGAGTAGACAACATCATGCTTTGTTTATTGATTTATATTTTTTTATATAAAGTATTTTTGGAGAAAAAGGAATGGGATCATTCAATTTGCTGAATATATATGTAATCCTGTTCAAATTGTATGTACCCTTGATTATTAATACTGTGTGTCGTTTCCTGGATGATCAATAGCTATTTTTTTGTTGTGTTGTTTTTTTGTTGTGTTGTTTTTTTTTTGGTTGTTCATGAGTCCCTTGTTTGTCATGAGCAGTTAAACTGCCCATTGTTCTTCAGAAAAATGCTCCAGAAGGAACACAAAGAGCAGGGCGTGAAAACCTTTTTCAATTTGAAGATCAAGGTAAATTGGACTTAATTTGTCTTCCAGGAAACAGTAAGTATCTTCTGCTGCTGGGCAGTCCTGAATGCAAAAATTTGATATTTAAACAAAATAAGAAAAAATTGGACATCTGTTCAAATGTTTCACCCCCGGCTCTTAATGCATCAGTGACTGGTTGAACCTTTTTAATAGTTGTGTTTGAGTCTCTCAGTTGTTCTCAGTGTGTAAAGATGGATCTCAAAATCATACAGGTACTGCTGGAGAGGGTTTAAATATGCAAAAGGTGCTGTTACACTGAAGAATCTTTGGGACCTGGAGGATTTTTTTGAAGAACATTGAGCAGTTTAACTGTTTAGGACAAACAAGGGACTCAAGAACAATCTTTACAAAACAAAAAACAGCTGTGAATCATCCAGGGAACGACATAATTTTGAACAGGGTCATTTTTATAAATTCAGCTTTTCTTTTCTTTTTTTTTTTTGTCTTTTGTGACTGTATCTTTTATGTCAAATATCTTATTTGGGACAGTACTAATTAGAAAAATATTATGAATTTTGAATGATCCCTTATTTTGTTAAAATTATTCAGATTCACAGATACTGCAAGGGGTTCACATACTTTTTCTTGCACTGTATGTAGGGTTGCATAGTTTATCACTGACACAGACATAAATACACTCATGCCAGACAATTTAGTGTATCCAAATCTTTGCTGCATATCCTTGAATTGTAGAGGAAATCGGAGCACAGGGAGAACATGCAAACTCCACACAGAAAGACCTCATGGGACTCAAACGAGGGATCTTCTTGCTGTGAGGCGAGATTAGTCCATATGGAACAGAGTTTTTTTTGTACATAATGTTCCGTTTGAGGTTTTGAAATTCAGACCATTTTCTGAATGCCACCACTGAGAAAATAAATTGCTTGAAACTGATTTTTCCATCCTTGGCCACATGCTCTCTCTCTCTCTCTCTCTCTCTCTCTCTCTCTCTCTCTCTCTCTCTCTCTCTCTCTCTCTCTCTCTCTCTCTCTCTCTCTCTCTCTCTCTCTCACTCTCTCTCTCACTCTCTCTCTCTCTCTCTCTCTCTCTCTCTCTCTCTCTCTCTCTCTCTCTCTCTCTCTCTCTCTCTCTCTCTCTCTCTCTCACTCTCTCTCTCTCTCTCTCTCTCTCTCACTCTCTCTCTCACTCACTCTCTCTCTCTCTCTCTCTCTCTCTCTCTCTCTCTCTCTCTCTCTCTCTCTCTCTCTCTCTCTCTCTCTCTCTCTCTCAAGATTCAGACCACATCACGGCATTACTGTCTGAACATCTTCAAATGAAGCCTCTTCTGCCCTCTTCAGGAGGACTGATGGCAATATTAGACGTGCTCAAGGAAAATCAATTTCAATAAGAGCTGCGCTGCCTGTCACATTCCATTATACTGGAACTGAGGAGCGAACATGTCCAGTTACATTTCAGAGTGTGAATTATCTGGAACTTCACCACCAGATTTTTACTTTGCTTCCGTTAAAGGATCCACAACTTTGATCTCTCCTGCCAAGTGCTAGCAATTGCATTTTTTTATTTATTTGTCCAATTTTTCCACCAGTGCCACCCCGTCACCCAGACTCAAGGCCGTTACTCTTCTGTTAAAAATAGGAAGTTGAAGACTGAAATGAGTTCCTGACATTCTTCCTGACTTCACATTTCACAAGAATGGCACCACTCCGGTTATTTCCTCAGCAGAGGTGCTGAGTTCACATGGGACCTGGGGCAAATTACATATTTTCCACTCTGCCATTACAGTCACTTACGGCAAAAAAAAATAATAAAAAAAGCTGGATATTCTTCCACCTGACTTCTACCTCTATAGCAGGGTTCAGGAAAATAGTGTGGTGATTTCTAGTGCACATGATTTCTCACAGCTGAAAGTTGTTTATCTATATGTATTGCCAGAGACCCACATTAATAGTGTAAAAGGTTTTTCCTATATTGCTCATTCCACCCAGTAGCTGATAGCCTCAGGTGACCTTAGAAGAGAAATGCAATTATAGGGGAGAGGTAACACTCTATTGTTTCTGAAAGCTCACTCTGTCTCTCATGCTCTGTGTAAGGTTAAGTGTAGCCACAATATGCTCTTTCATATTGCTGTACTGCTCAGGTCTTTGATGTACTGACATCACCCTGTACTTCTACATTTTACACAGGAATAAGTAAAATATCGATCACTTTCCCTTGTATAAAAATCATAAGCTTCATGCAAAACCTGCTGCGATGCTTAGCTTTTGAGTGGTTTCTTGCTGATCTTGCTGATATCTTGCTGTTACGGTGTTCTGGGTGGTTGCTTAATATATACACCGGTCAGGCATAACAACATTATGACCACTGACAGGTGAAGTGAATATTGGTTATCTCTTCATCACAGAAAAATGGGCAAGCATAAGGATTTGAGTGAGTTTGACAAGGACCAAATTGTGATGGCTAGACGACTGAGTCAGAGCATCTCCAAAACTGCAGCTCTTGTGGGGTGTTCCCGGTCTGCAGTGGTCAATATCTCTCAAAAGTGCTCCAAGGAAGGAACAGTGGTGAACTGGTGACAGGGTCATGGGCGGCCAAGGCTCATTGATGCACATGGGGAGTGAAGGCTGGCCCATGCGGTCCGAACAAACAGACGATCTACGTTAGCTCAAATTGCTCAAGAAGTTAATGCTAGTTCTGATAGAAAGGTGTCAGAATACACAGTGCATGTGCATTGCAATTTGTTGAGAATGGGGCTGCAAAGCCACAGACCAGTCAGGGTGCCCATGCTGACCCCTGTCCACCACCAAAAGCGCCTTAACATCCTCAAGCATCTTCAGCTTCCTAATGATCTTTCAGCTTCATTACGTCAGCTCAGCTTACTCATGTCCTTTCAGAGTCCAATGTCCTCTTAGCGTCATTGATAAAAAATAATTCTGAGGTGAAGTGAATACATGGAAAAAAAATCTATGTGAAAATTTTAGTTCAGGCATAAGTAAATTCCAATATTAGTACTCAATTCAAGCATGTAAAAAATTAAAGTGTAACTATCAACGTTATAAAATTAAAGTGGCACTATGTAGTATTTTTACAGTAAAATATCAAAACAAACACTAGGCCAGTGTTATATATTTTGTTCAGTTGCGTTCTTACAATATCCCAAATGTTTTCCAACTATATGTAAATTACGAGTGTTAGGTTTTTTGTCCCTTATTCATGTCTCATCCCAGGTTTCTGAAGTGGCAGTTGAATGAATAAAGACCCAGCGCTGAGGGATATTATAAAATCTCTCTTTTATTAGGAGAAAAAGATACACTGAATACAAAGGGTGTAACATGATTTGAACCCATGAGAGAGAGATTACATCATATAGCTCATGGCAACGAAAAACAAATCTAAATATGGTCATCTCTTGGTCAGATATCCAGGCCTTCCTTGAGCTCCTGAAGATCTTGTAATAGAAAAAGCAGGGACCATTTTCTAACTCCTGTTCTCAGAACCTGAACCTTATATGGAGTGGTTCCAGCAGATAATGTAAACCATACATTCAAACATAGAATACAGCTTCATCAGAGAGAGGGACAAGAGACTCTCTGACCACTTCTATTCCATGCTGAGACCAACATAAAATCTATCAGCGAGAAAATTGCTATTTTAACCATGGGGTGGGACGTCTGAGCATAGCATCTGATGGAGTCACCTGTCAATCGCGTCATATCTGTGTTACCCTCGGTTTCCGGTTTTATTCTGCAGAAGCGTTTTACTCTAAGCAGTGTACAAGTGTCACAGCAGCCGCCCAGCGAACGCACAGAGTGACGTCATAACATCATTTTAAACACACTTAAATGTATCTAATATGATTTTTTTTTTAAAGAGCTGCATTACCTCATACTCATGAATGGAAATGCGGAAATGATGCCCGCAACAGTGCCATCCCATCATAATAAAAGTCCTTGTGCTCACAAGCCGTGTGTTGCTCAACAATCGCTTCAGCGGCCTTGCTCAGCTCCACAACACTCTGTCCTGCTCTGCTTCATACTGAAGTAATGATAATAATCACATTCATGAACATGAGTCCTATCCCGATTCTTTTCCACCGGCTGTGAAGTGAAGACCACATGTCCCAAGATTCTGCGCTCAAACTTAGCGTCATCAAACTACGCCTTTGTTTTGAATAAGCGCCCTGTAGCGGACGGAAAAATTACATAGTGCAGCTTTAAGTAAATCTACTCAACTGTTCTGATGCTGGGGTTCCCATCATGCAATTGGGCTTGAATAATTAACAAGGTAGATTTTTGACAAATTTCCAGCTGTAATTTTATCATTGCTTTTGTTGTTAGGACTTTTTATTTATTTATTTATTTATTTATTTATTCTATTAATGTTCCTCAAGAATCTTTGGCTTCCTAATGTAGTTTTCAGCTGCATTATATCAGTTTAGCTTCCATGTCCCCCCAACGTCCTTATGTTATTTCAGTTTCATTACATCTCTTCAGCTTCCTAATGTCCCTTATCTCCCTTGCCCCTTCAGCTTTCCTCAGTTCCATCAGTTTTCTTTGTGCTTTTAGCATCTTATCACTTTCTCATCAGTGGCTAAAGGCTGCAAAGAATTGTAAATACAGAGAGAACGCCACAACAGTAAATGTGAAAAACCTCTGTGTTTGTAGTAAACATTTCAAACTAGATGACCACGAACACAGTGATTTCAGCCAAACGGAGGGGGAAACTGAAAGAAACTGTAAAAAAAAGGCTAATTTTGAACTTTTGCAGTACAAGCGACTTGGATGTTTAAGTTATTTCAACTTAAATTATGTTAAACTGACTTTAAAAAATAAGTTACATCTTGTATAACTAATAAAAAGAAGTTTAACATTTCTTAACTTATTTTGATGAGTTAAAACAACGTAAAAACATATGTTGTCATAACTTTTTGAACATATCATTTTTTACTGTATACCGTTCTGTCAGTTACGCCCGAAGCAAAACACTGTCGCTAACAGGTCAGAAAGCAGTCAGAAGGTGTTCCATTTTTACCATAATGCTGCATAAAGAGTAGACAGAGGATAAAACAGTTGTCAGTGATAAATACCTTTACATTAACTTGTTCTGTTAATAACCCTCTGATGATCTGACTGTCCATGGGCAGGGATATAAATGTGTGGGAGGCCAATTTGTACTTTTCACGAAAGCCCTAAAGCATGATGTGTAATCCGGCAGACTTTTGCTGACAAATAAATGTAAATTTCTCTGACAGGTAATGCAGAGAGTAATTAAAAGTTGTACATTTTCTACTGATGCAATACAAAGCGGTTTGGAAATCTAAAAACACTTTAAGTTTGCTCTCCTTTCTTTCCATTTCCTTATGTTTCCCTCCAGCTTCCATTCAGTTAGCAATGAGAAAAGCTGTTTCAGTGAGGATGCTATTGGTAGTTCCAATAATTCACTAGTGGTTTGTTTTGGGGAAATTGTCCATTCTAATAAATTGGTCTTCGTTGAAACTCTTTTTTTTTTTTGAGCCCATCACCAGCTAAATTCACTCCACTTTGTCTGCTATTTCATGCGTATTCATTCCAGTCACCATATGTATGTGTCCCTGAAGACTACAAAGAAGCATAGCCCTGAAATTAGAACAGCAAACAGTATGAGCTTCCCGGAGTCTCCTCCAGTGCTAAAGCTAATATTGCAAGATAATTATCATGGATTTTTACAGCATGCTGAGCACATTTATCCTAAAGGGGAATCTGTCAGCGTTTCTGCAGATGGAATTTGTATTTTATTAGCTCACAGTAAAATTGCCACCTACAACAGGAGGATTAAAACAATCACCCACTTTTATAGTTAGAGGAATAGGTCATATAAAAATCAATGCATGAGCAGAGATGCAGATACAGACAGGGAAACCTGATTCAGATGGGATTCATAAATGACAGGCTTTGAAAATTTGCTGCTATTTCCTTGTGAAAATTTTTGGATATAATTCCAAGCAAAAACTTTCCTTTTTAGAGGGATGATAGAATAGTGATTTACCTTGTCTCTAAGGGAAAATTTACACCTCTGAGTCTGGTGATTTCGAAAAGTGCAGATGTCATTTGGTAAATGGCAAAAGATGGTCCAATTCATTTCTCAGATCACATGCATTGCAAATTCAATTTGAATAGCAGATTTATGGCAACAGATGTGCAAGGACGATAGATGCCGTAGATGATGATAATTCTTTTGCCAGTTGTTTCCACAGTGGCATGATCTCTAATTATGGTTATTTTTACAGCATTGTCCATCACATTACAATTATTCGGTTTCATTTAGAAACATATAGGCAAGGGTCAAAATGATAAACAGAATGAAAGGATTGTGAGTTGTAAGTTTATGGCAGTATTACTACATTACTACGTCTGTAATACCTGGAGAAAACTGTTCGCATTCCCATTCATCTCAGGCAATTGACCACATGCACTTTATGTACTTTGTGTAGATTTGAAATAATGTGGTTCACCATTTTGCTGTAGCAAGGGTTTACAATGTGCTTGTATTACAGTGCAATGTAAAAGTTTAATGCTGCAGGTTAATAAAGTTTTACACTGGTAGATTTTACAATTAACAAAATTATTAGTTTTTTATGATACTAATACTAAAATACACTCCCCTAATTATTAGAAACACCTGTTCAATTTCTCATTAATGCAATTATCTAATCAACCAATCACATATGGCAGTTCCTTCAGTGCATTTAGGGGTGTGGTCCTGGTCAAGACAATCTCCTGAACTCCAAACTGAATCTCAGAATTGGAAAGAAAGGTGATTTAAGCATTTATTTATTTTTTGAGCTTGGCATAGTTGTTTGTGCCAGACGAGCCGGTCTGAGTATTTCACAATCTGTTCAGTTACTGGGATTTTCACGCACAACCATTTCTAGAGTTTACAAAGAATGTGTGAAAAGGGAAAAACATCCAGTATGCGGAAGTCCTGTGGGCGAAAATGCCTTGTTGATGCTAGAGGTCAAAGGAGAATGGGCCGACTGATTCAAGCTGATAGAAGAGCAACTTTGACTGAAATAACCACTCATTACAACCGAGGTGTGCAGCAAAGCATTTGTGAAGCCACAACACGCACAACGGCTTGAGGTGGATGGGCTACAACAGCAGAAGACCCCACCGGGTACCACTCATGTCCACTACAAATAGGAAAAAGAGCCTACAATTTGCACAAGCTCACTAAAATTGGGCAGTTGAAGACTGGAAAAATGTTGCCTGGTCTGATGAGTCTCGATTTCTGTTGAGACATTCAGATGGTAGAGTCAGAATTTGGCGTGAACAGAATGAGAACATGGATCCATCATGCCTTGTTACCACTGTGCAGGCTGGTGGTGGTGATGTAATGGTGTGGGGGATGTTTTCTTGGCACACTTTAGGCCCCTTAGTGCCAATTGGGTATAAATACCACGGCCTACCTGAGCATTGTTTCTGACCATGTCCATCCCTTTATGACCACCATGTACCCATCCTCTGATGGCTTCTTGCATATGGATATAAGGATAATGCACCATGTCAGAAAGCTCGAATCATTTCAAATTGGTTTCTTGAACATGACAATGAGTTCACTGTACTAAAATGGCCCCCACAGTCACAAGATCTCAACCCAATAGAGCATCTTTGGGATGTGGTGGAACGGGAGCTTCGTGCCCTGGAATCTCCATCAACTGCAAGATGCTATCCTATCAATATAAATAAAAAAAGTTACACAGTGTAGCTTTAGGAGATATAAGCAGTTTAGAACAGGATCTCAAGCTGACTAGCTGAAGATGTTGCTGTAGCTTTATATGGGTTGCTGTACCCATTAATAGACACACATCTGCTATGCAATAAAATTGCCATCTCCACTTCAAATCCCTCAGGTTTCGCCATCTCCGAAAAGCAAAGCTGATGTTGATTCTTGTTTTATTACAAGCTCTGTTGCTTTTTTTTAAGGGTGATTTCTCTGGGATTCAAAATTTAGTTCCATGTCAGCCTTTCTTGCTTGTGACAACTAACCTATGCCACTCCCACACCATACATGCGTCAAAGTAACCGGAGCAACTTTTCAATATATTCAAGTGAGTGACGTATGTGCGCAATTTGTGACACCCATCCAATCCGGTCTAAAATATAAACACTAATATCTAGCGTAAATCGGGGTAAGACAAAAACATTTTAGAAAGGATTGATGTATTGACTCATTTTGTTTTCTATTTGATAAAAAAAATCACCTTTAAAATAAAGTGTTGCCATTATTTTTTTAAATGTTTTTTTTTCTTTTTTGACTTTTTGACACCAGTATCATGTCTGTAACAGATCATATTGTATATTATATTTTATTTTATATTTTATATTTTTGCATCTAATGCAATAACTTTATAAACCGATATAAATGTTATAATTGTTTTTCTTTTACCATGGTCTGTCTGAATACTAATTTCTGGAGCACAGAAACTTATCAACACTGCCCCACAACTTTTATTTGTAAAATAGCTTCGCTACTGAATTGCTACATTCTATTTCTCAGCAACAAGGATGATACATCGCTAGTCTGAAGTAATGAAACTCACAGCATGGTTATTAATAAAGAGACACTGAACAGATGCATGCACACGCTTCTCTCATCTTACTCTCTCTCTCTAATTATTTATTTAAATAAATGTAATCTTTTGCAATACTTCATCTGTGTCTGATTAAAGGCGGCCAGATAGATGGATAGATCGACATATATACAAACAAATTATGGATGAATGAAAGGACAGATGGATGGACAGAAGGACGGACGGATGGATGGACAACCAAATAATTATTTATGTACTGTATGTATGTATGTATGTATGTATGTATGTATGTATGTATGTATGTATGTATGTATGTATGTATGTATGTATGTATGTATGTATGTATGTATGTATGCATGTATGTATGTATGTATGTATGTATGAGTGGATGGATGGATGGATGGATGGATGGATGGATGGATGGATGGATGGATGGATGGATGGATGGATGGATGGATGGATGGATGGATGGATGGATGGATGGATGGATGAATGGATGGACTAACAAACATCAATAACAGCTTTAAGTTGTTGTCAATGCTGGCAAATGACCATGGTATAAGCGGGATAATCCATGGCTTTGCTGTGAATTAAATGATTTTATGCGCTTGACGTCAGGTGGTTCTTTGCCTCCACATCGTGCATTAAAATAATTTATTTAAGGCTAGCTGTGGATTGTCCCTCACTCATAAAATATATACTTTATATATAACTCTGCAAACCTTACCTCTTCCAGTACATTTATGACAACAATTGCAGTAATTTTTTTTTTTTTTTTTTTAAATAACCATTTATTGCCATGTGACCATTTTCCACACTGTCCTTTAATTAGATCCGACCTGATCAGTGGGCCTAGTCATAAACCCTAAATCAATTTTAGCCTTAATTAACAGACCTGTCACATACACTGCCCATTACCTGATGGCTTAAGAATCAACAAGGAAACCGGAGGAAGCTGAGCAGCTGTTGAGGGCCCTGGAAGCTCTTTCACGTAAAACCAAATGACAGAATGAACATTAAGATGGAAGGTATCACCGTGAGGTCGCGCTAGCCTTTCCCTCATTTTATTGATAATTGTACATGCCTGGAAAAGGTCAGTGAAGAGCATGCAATAAGAAAAAATATATGCAATTTAAATTAAAAGGCAGAAATGAAGCATACATGAAAAAATACACATATTGTAGTGCTAATCTATACCAACAAAATGTCAGACATACTGTCTTCTTACTTGAGTGAATAAATGCATAATGCATATACTGCTTTATCAGCACAGTTTATTGGCCTGATGACTTTTCTATGAAGCGGATCTATAAAGTTCTCATCTCACATGTTCTAAACCATATAAAAGGTTGAAGGAAATGAAATGGCAAAGCCTGCAGGATCAATAAACACATTGTTTGCCACTGTTCACTCATCTGCTGAGAGCTGTCCTGTAGGGCAGGCCATAGGGCTAAACTTCTCACATGTATAATGAGTCAGACCATAGGCTGTTAAATCCAGAGGACCCGTTTTTTGATAGAGAAAGCACTGACCAAATTTTCTGCTTAATTAAATTTAACATCCATTCTTCCTCACATGACAAAAAGAGACATAATGAAAAAGAGGGTGGAAAGCAAAAAAATGAGAGCTCATTAAAATTTACAGTGTGATATTTCCGTCTTTACCTATTACGCTCCCCTTGTTGAGTTTTTACAATGTTTTAGCGTCAGCAGATTATTTCAGAATCAAGAAATCTGTTTGTGTAAGTATAATGTTCATGATTTTCTTTTCTGTGGAAGAATGCAACATGGAATAAGGGTTGAGAAATATAATTTTATTGATTCAGATTAAGGATAATTGAGTGGGCAGGTTTGGATTAAAGTGAGATTGCTTCAGAATGTCATCCATTGAGAGTAAGAAATTTCCCTCAAGCTAAAGAATCATTATTACAACCCGACTGCAATGAGAGTTAATTCCCGCTGCAATCGCAAGACTTTCAATGCATGAGCTACTTTAGAGAAATTAAGTTGTTTTAGAGTTATATTTAATTTGTCTTCAATTAAGGATTCATCTATCAAGGCAAAATCTGTAAATGAGAGAAAATGTGGGTTGGGGTAATTTAGTTTATTTTATTTAATGCTTTGTACAAGATTTCCCAGTTGAAAACACAAAGCTTTGAAGCTCATTCTCTTTCAGCGAATGCTGGCTGATAATATAACCATCCTGAGCAATGATTGTTTTTTCCATGTGCTGTCTAATCCAGTCATATAGAGCATGAACTTTCAGCTGAGGCAATGACAAAAATGAATTAATGCCTATGTATTTAACCCAAAGTCACATCATTATTTGAACGGGACGGGACGGGACGGGACGAGTTAGATAGATAGATAGATAGATAGATAGATAGATAGATAGATAGATAGATAGATAGATAGATAGATAGATAGATAGATAGATAGATAGATAGATAGATAGATAGATAGATAGATAGATAGATAGATAGATAGATGGATGGATGGATGGATGGATGGATGGATGGATGGATGGATGGATGGATGGATGGATGGATGGATGGATGGATGGATGGATAAATGGATAGTTAAATGGATGGTTGGATGGATGGATGGATGGATGGATGGATGGATGGATGGATGGATGGATGGATGGATGGATGGATGGATGGATGGATGGATGGCTGGATGGATGGATGGATGGATGGATGGATGGATGGATGGATGGATGGATGGATGGATGGATAAATGGATAGTTAAATGGATGGATGGATGGATGGATGGATGGATGGATGGATGGATGGATGGATGGATGGATGGATGGATGGATGGATGGATGGATGGATGGATGGATGGATAAATGGATAGTTAAATGGATGGATGGATGGTTTGTCACAAAGCAATCCCTACCTGACCTGTTTATTTTCAAGGAAACATCGTGCCTTGAATAAAAAGATTCCAAGCAGTTCACTGCAGGAACAAGTATGAAACAAAACCAATAAAAATGTGTAAGAAAATGTCAGAAAAGGCAATTTAACATAGAGATTTTAAAATAGGAAGCCATCCACAGAAATTAAAGAATAGCATGCACTATTTATAAATCTGACGTGAATGGAAAAAATGTAAACCCTTGTTGAAAAATCTCATCACATCTCTGGCAGAGTTATATTGAAACAGGGTGATGCAGCATTGTGTTTGGGGACGCTTGTTTACAACAGGGACTGGAAAATACATTGAGATAGAAGGAAAAATTGACGGATGCAGAAAAACCTGCAGGAAATAGTGCTGCAGTCCCAAGAGCACATGCACTTGGAAAACGATTCATCTTCCATCAGACCATGCAGACACATAGAGATGAAGTCACTATGGAGTGGCTCAAAAAGGTTAACATCCTATAGTGGCCCAGTCAAATCCCACACCTCAGTCCAACTGAATGAACTGAATCACAATCACCAATAGCCCCCATCCAATTTGCCAAAAGCAATTCTGACAAGACAAAAAGGGAGGGGAAAGTTCAGTACTGTAAGGGGAACAAAAAGGGAGGGGAACATCCGCTTTTGATTATACACAAAATTTGTCTGATCCTTAACTTGAAACTTGAAAGTTGATTCTGAACTGTTTTTTAAATGTTGTAGATGAGAATCGATACAGTTATTTAATATATTTTGAGACAAAGGTCTTGTTAATTATTTTCATCATGTTTTTATCAAAGTTTTCAATTGTGGAATAATTAAACTGGGATAAAAAGCTCACCTGCTGCTGGAGCGAATGGCTCAATAATTAACATGATAAACAGCTGGATGACTTCTCCATTGGTTTTACATGACATGGTTTACTTCAGCATATATCGCCATATTTGCCAATAAAGCCACCAGATTCTAAAAATATGATATAAATCTTTTAATTTTATTTTTAAAGCACATCTTTCTTAAGGTGTGCCTTTAGCCCCGTTGAACCTTACTCATATCAAATATTACCTTTAGGTGATAGAAGTAGGATTCATTTGGTTTCTGATAATCTCATATCATCTTTATGGTAATTATTGCTTTTAGGTCTATATTTTCACCCCTTTATGCGTATAATGTTAAAAGCCACCGTTTACACTTAAACATTGGGTTCTGTCCACCCAAAAATGAAAATTAGCCCATGATTTACTCACCCTCAAGTCATCCGGTGTATATGACATTCTACTTTCAGACGAACACAATCAGAGTTTTACAATTCACGGCCATTATAAAGCATGGAAGAGACAGGACATTTTTTAATATAACTCTGATTGTATTAATCTGGAAGAAGAATGTCATATACTCATGACTTGAGGGTGACTAAATCATAGGGTCATTTTCATTTTCGGGTGAGCTAACCCTTTAATCAGAAACCATGGAAACTAATAATGAGCAGGAGAACACAGACAAAACGGAAAACAAAACACACTGAAAGAAAACAGGGCCGTTGACAATACTTTCATTTAAAACTAAAAACTGAAATCCTTTTATGTGTTTTGGCTGTTCATAGTACAGTGTTTTGGTGGCCCGAAATCGTGTTTGAAAGTGCACGTTTTTTAAAACAATAGGCTACCGTTCTTGTCTCCATGTCAACAACAAAAGCATGAATTTGTGAAAACAGTGACATCATGCACATATGTTTAGTCTATAGGTGCAGAGTGACATCACCAACTGGCCTGGCATGAATAATACAGCATTTTAGTCGCTTTCACAGATTTGTGTCAATGGAGATCATTTTGACAACATTGTCATCTGTCCATTTTTTGTACATCATTGTTGTTTTACCCTTTTTTCCAAAAAAATGTAGTAAAATATCGAAATGTGTTAAAATTCTCAGTTTAATGGATCAAAGTTCCTGAGACAAGCATCATACAACCATATAAACATGTACCATACAGCAAAAATAAATTCATGAATAAATACATATATGCAATAAATTCAAGTATAAATAAATACGTTAATTTAAAAGATGGTTCAAAATTGTTTAAAAAACAAATAGCCAAAATATAGATTTTCTAATATTGTGACATTTTAAGTGCATTTTCTTGCCCCCCAAAGAACGTTTTGTAATATATTTTGGCATTGGAAGGTATAGGACATATCAGACTCCCTACAGGAAAAAAAATTATATCACATTGTAATGTAAACTTTTACATGGGGAATAAAATTCTTGTTGTGCCCAAAATGTCCAATGTCAATTAGAATTTTGTCTGTTGGACAGCATCAGGATCATTTCATTAAGCCTTTATTTATGAGATGCACTCATTTGTATCACAAAACAAGACACGATGCATTCAGTGTTCTCCATGAATGAGAAGATAATTGTGCCCCATGTAAACGCAATGAGCCGCCTCATTCTCTTCGTAACGTGCACCTGTGTGTCCAGATTCATTACAGAGGATTTTCTCAGCATCAATTGACTGTACAAATCCATCCTTTTATATTGACATCATTATTTTTCCACTCGGTCAGTTTTACAAGACAGAATCGGACACATTGGGTCAATCCACCTGCAAAATGACGTCAATGAAGGACAGAGATGGGAATGCGATGGGGGGAAAAGCATAATGTGAGCTGCAGGTGTTTTTTTGCTAAAACTCATTAGCCATTAAACAACCAGTAGTTAAAGGAAGGAGTAAATTCCAGTCGGAGCATCCCTGTGCCCTACACTCACCCCGAAGGGCAGAGTCCTTTAATTGGGGACTTTGGAGGGAGCAGGGCACTTGTGTGTCATAATGAAGCCGTTTGGAACGCACTTGACAGGGAACAATGAAAGATCACTTCATTTCCTCAGCTTAGTTTAGTAGATTGTTACTACTACAAAGCAAGGCAGCAACAAAATGAATATATATATATATATATTCTCTTTATACACTAATATATGCAACATGTGTCAAATAAAATGTATATATCACAGCAAAACAAAATTCCATGTAATTATACAACGAGTTGATCCTGTCTGTTTCAGTATTACTGTCTCTATTTAGCACTGTTCGTGATCCGTGATCTTCTTATGCTCTCTTCTTAGACTTTAGGGTTTTGTGCTCTCCGTGCTGCTTTTTTCAGCAGAGCTGCTCAACATCGTGGTAATCGGATTATTTTCCCTGGCAATCCATGCGTGTAGTTCACATAATCGGCCTAATGATTTCATGCGGTTTGGATTGCCTGTTGAAGACACAAAAGACAACTTTAACAAATAGGCTAGGGGTCAAATACTGTAGTCTCTGAAGTTGTCATGAAAAAGCAAGGGTGAAAGCGCATTGGACATGTTCCTCTTTGTGCTTTGGAAGTGTCAGAGAGAGATGAAATACTTCTATGAATATGTGTTGAGAATGACCATCCGAAATTTGAAAATACCATACAATGAGATTTAAGAATTATCATCTGAGACTTACATTATGTTGTCATTTCCGCTAGAGAACACTAGAAACAAATATGAGCACTTACTGCAGTATTGTTCACAGATGATACGTTGATAAAATACTTTCAGATAAGATCTTTATTATTTAGGGTTGCAATAGATTGTTCATAGAAAAACAGAATACCATAAGGTTCAAGTTCAAATGTGATTTTTAAACATTTCACCAGAGGGTGCCAGAGTGCAGGAAAAGACCAACCTTTCATTTATGGCTCTTGGTCAGAGTATTTACTTTACTTTAAAATAAAGTTAGGGCACAATATAAAAAGTACTTAAAAACTATGAAACAATCCCTTCCTTCATTAAAACCATATTTTCGCCCTAGTATGATCAATTGAGACATGTATACATGTAAAAATATTTAATGGCAAATATTCAATACTAACTCTAAAACAGGCCAGCTAACAATAAGAGATAAGTCCAACATAAACATAATAAAACATAACTCTACATTATTACACTATCTAAATATCTAAACGTAATAAAATGTTTAGATATAGATAGTGTGTAGTGTGATGCAAAATTGCCTACAAACGTATATCAGGATCATACCATGAGCAAGTTGTCACAATGGGGATCTAGCAAGGGCATACTTGTCCTACCAATATCCAGCGATTACTAAGCTAGCAATGATTTTGATCAAGCAATTAAAGTCATCATGAAATAAAAATGGACAGAATGATTTATCCATGAAAATCTTTTTTTTTTTTTTTTTTTTTTAATTCCCTGATAATCTTTAATCAATATAACTTCCCCTCCCTCTTTCAGTGGCATTTCTTCTGAAAGAACATCATTGACGTATTGGGATCACTTCTGGGAGCCCCATCAGCTTTGAGTGTATACAGAACGAGCCAATGGCGTGCGAGATTTCACCATAGACAGTAAAAGAAATGGACAGAGCTATCCCATAGACTTCAACGGCGGAAAAATGAGGCAATTAAGAGGCACTCGCTTCCTGATGGCTGAGCGAACTGCGCAGGCTCAGACTGAGCTTGACGACGTAGATGTGACGTGAGCAAACTGTCTGACAGCTGTAGGTCTTCTAGTAGTTGTGGAAAGTGAAATCTGAATCACGTTGTTTAAATATTATCTCCCGTTGCTTTTGGCTCACTATGGGCTTCTCCCCATTCTTCTCCCTTGACTTTATCAGACTTTATGTTTATGTTGAGTCAAAAATGAATGGGAGTCAATGGGATGCTAACAGCAGGTGATGGCTTGGTTAGCAATGGCAGCCCCTAGAGGTGGAACGCTTTCCGAGTGCTAGATTTCACCCTTGGATTTCACCGTACAGCAACTGTGGCGACGGGACGGGATGTAACGTCTCCATTCTCTCCTTTAGGGAACGAGTATATATGTAACCAAGGTGTTTTCTGAAGACGTTTACTGGCATGAGGGTGGGACAATATATCAATTACATGAGACCGACCAACAGCAAAGCCCAACCATCAAATAAATTCCCTATGGACAGTGTTGCATTTAGCGCAACTTACGCTTCATGCTGACTTTAATCTCTTTTACAAGAAAATCTTGGCTCAGATTCTTTCCTTTTTTGAAGTGTCTAGTCTATTTACACTAAGTGCAAACAGCCCACCTTGTTGGTAGAGGCTATTTAACCCCGCCCACTGACGTCTGTAAGCAATATAGGGGTGAGGGGCATGGCAGACAATTTTGATGTATATTTACTTAAGTTCAAGTCCGCCTTTTGCCAAACATGCTTTACTCCCTTTTTCCATCACGCAACAAATCAGAAAGGTATACCGTTAAATGTACAAAAACACAGGGTGTGAACTGGAGGAGCTATAGGAACTCAAAGTGAACTCAAAGACTGCCGGATTCTTGGTTTATAGGCTATTTGTGGGTAGCTTTTGACCTATCAATTTGTGTTTGTTTTTTTTCTTCTTTGTTAAAATCAAAGATGTTCATCAATGATTGTATATTAAGAGCATGGACACGTTTGTGTGCATTTTGTTTTGTAATTTCACCGGAAAGAATAGTCTCTCTCCACAATGGCATTCAAGGGATACTTCACCGCTTTTTCATATTAAACTGTTATTCCCTTAACTAAAACGAGTTGATACATACCTCTCTCGTCTGAGTGCGTGCACTTAAAGGGTTACATTAGCGATTAGCATATGGCTTTGTATCAGTAGAAACCCTGGAGTATATTCAAATGATTGTACTTTCCCCCCTCATATCTCCCTGAGACAAGAGATTTATGCATTTTATTTCTGGAAAAATTCCTCCTATGATGCAAATTGACGATTTTTGCATCATAGGAGGAATGTTTGCCCAAAGGCTAAAGACTACAGCCAGCAGAGGGAGCCATTTCCGCATGTTTTGAATCCGCGCATGAGGGATGGGAGATTACACTCAGCTGCCAGGGAGAGCTCAGGTCGCAGCTACAGGCACTCATTTAAACGGAGCTATGGTGAGCAATGCAAGTCTTTTAACTTCTCAAATTAATTTCAATGAAAGTTAAGCTTGCAAAGGCATGAACTGAAGCACGCCAGACTGAACTCGCGTTGTGAATGTATGCCGTGAGTGTGATCGCGATTACCTCAGCTCTCATCACTCGTGCAGTTAGTGCTCAGTGCTGTGATACTTGCGCGGCGACTCACTCATTATATTGAACAGACACGTTCAGTTTTTAATTGTAGTGTCTCTAACTCAGCTACAGTAATCAAGTTGGTGGTGTTGGGAATGGCCTCACGGGGCAGCGAAGCATTCTGGGAATTGTAGTCTTTCATCCCCATGGGACAAAAATACATTTTCTGTCTTTTCTCAGTCTAGAAGACACCAAATTCAAAAATAATTTCACATTTCTACTGCATTGATGACCCAGTTCAAATACAGATTCATCCTCCCAGCGCTGAAGTACCCCTTTAATCTCTCTGACGCGCGGTGACAATCTGATAGTATTTAGCTTAGCACACTAAACCCAGTTCATTCACTATGGAACCAAACAGAGATCAAGTTAGAAGCGACCAAACACCTCCACGTTTTCCCTATTTAAATACAGTTATACTAATAGATGAACGATCGAGTATGGTGACATAAAATAAAACGTGACGCTTTTCTAAGCGGACTAAAAAGGAGAAAAAGGACTTCTGAGAGTACTTCAACTCGGCGCAGTAAAAAGTCCCGGCCGAAACATCTTTCAGAGAGGTATGTTAGTTAGAGAGGTACAGATATCAAGTTAGAAGTACCAAACACCTCCATCTTTTCCCTATTTAAATACAGTTACACGAATAGTTGAACGATCAAGTATGGTGACAAAATAAAACGTGGTACTTCTCTAATCGGATTAAAAAGGAGAACTATAATGTATGTGTGTGTGTGTGTGTGTGTGTGTGTGTGTGTGTGTGTGTGTGTGTGTGTGTGTGTGTGTGTGTGTGTGTGTGTGTGTGTGTGTGTGTGTGTGTGTGTGTGTGTGTGTGTGTGTGTGTGTGTGTGTGTGTGTGTGTGTGAAAACAAAAAGCTATAAGAAAAAATACAATGTGTTAAATTCATCTACTGACAAATGTCAAAGAAAAAAAATGTGTAATGGAAACTAATTACAACTCTTTTACAGTGTGTAAGAATAGACTTTTGACTCGATTCATTTCAACAAACAATTCAGACAGATGGTTATAACTGGACAGGTTAAAGGGGTAGTTCTCCCAAAAATGAAAGTTATCCCATGATTTACTCACCCTGAAGCCAAGACATATATGACATTCTTCTCTAATTATAATGGCAATGAATGGCAGCCCGAAATGTTAAGCCCAAACAAAGTGCATCAATCCATTATAAAAGTAATCCACACAGCTCTGGGGGTCAGAGAGTAAATGATGACAATATGTTCCTTTTTGAGTGAACTATCCCTTTAAATTCAGAGAGGAGAATGCTCTCAATGAGGAAAATGTCAATGAGATATATATATATATATATATATATATATATATATATATATATATATATATATATTAATACCAGATGATCCAAGTAGTTGAGTAATGTGGGTGATGTCAGTGACTGGACTATTATAGTTTATGGCCTCGAGACTAATAATCCACATTAGTTTTAGAGGACATAATGGCTGAGGCTCAACATTTATAACCAGACTGTGAGAGAAAAGCAAACAGTTAAAGCCCCCCCACACCCTGCAAATAAATATTAGATGTCCTTGTTTAGACAGTAAAAGGCACCATAACCCATGTAAGATACACAGTACATTCAGTACACTTCATGTGTCATTTGCCTTTTTATAATCATGCTAGATTTATTTGATTTTTCTAAATTTTTCAAATTTTATTTTCAAACACTTTCTATGAACCTTGTATATCAATCAATCAACTTTATTTATATAGCGCTTTTACAATCACGATTGTGTCAAAGCAGCTTCACAGTGTCAAACAGGATAATATTGCGACAAAATTAGATTTGGATGTACAGTCGTACTGGAGAAAACAGTGATGTTATCAGCTTATTTTAATTTATCATATAGCAACAATGTTGGCAGATCAGTATTTAAGTTTATAGAATTAAATAAGACCTAATTCATACATTTTATTTGTATAATAAGGTGAATAACTTTAATCATATTTTTAGTGTCCCCATGTATGATGCATTTATAAAGATTATGTCTTTATAAACCTTATAATCATCAGATGTATGCTCTCATAAAGAATTGTAACCAAATATTTAATGCATTGATCATGTTAAGAAAAGTTTGTTGACCGCCAACTCAGCATTAGAATGATTTCTGAAGGATCGTGTGACACTGAAGACTTCAATGGCCATTATTTCAAATGTAAAAGATAGAGCAGTGGTTTTCAAACCTGTGGAGGCCAGCCCTGCACATTTCGTGTCTCACTCATTTATCACACCTGATTCAACTCATCAGCTCGTCACTGCAAGAACTATTGTGTGTGCCGGATAAGGGAGACATACAAAATGTGCAGGGCTGGGGTGCCTCCAGGACAGGTTTGAAAACCACTGAGATATATACTGTCATTTTAAATTGTAATATTTTACAGAATGTTAAATCAAATTAACACAGCCTTGTGGGTGTGTGTGTTTGTGTTCATGTTTTTCTATCCTGGTGGTGGTGGGGACTTCAACCCCTTCAACACAAAGTGTGTGTGTGTGTGTGTCACACAGGCTAAATTGTAACATATCATCCCCCTGCTAGTCTGCTCTCTACCAGTCAGCACAGTCAACCTCTAATATGCCTGATACAGGTTCCATTGACAATGTTTTGATATTTTACCCTGTCTAAAACCGTCAGGACCTATTTTTAAGGTAGGCTATATATATCCCATGCATTTATCTCTCATGATAACATATGAAAATATTTATTATTAATGTCACAACTTGTGGTAGAGGATAATTTCCTTTTTAAACTGGGGAAAAAACATCATCCATGCTGTTGCTCTACAACAATTGGCTACGAGCTGCGTCACTCAAGCGACAAATCCTCTCAAGCCCCGGCTTCCCTGCGATGCGGCGTGGGCGGCGCCGTCTCCTCTCCTCCTCTCCTCCCCCCGCAATCCCTCTCTTCCTCCCTCCCACGCACTCACGCCTCCTGCCCTTGACTCTTACGGATCGTAGGAGGAGAGGAGAGGAGAGGCGGTGATCTGTTCCTGTTTTGAGATTGCAGCGATCGATCGCTCTGCTTTCGACTGTTTTCTGATCATCTGTGTTTCCCCATGCCCGTGCTGCAGCTCAGATGGGAGACGTAAGTTCAGCGGCTGTCTGGCACGTGAACGCGCGCGGCAGGTCTCTCTGGCGGGCCGTCCCAGGCACGGGATGCTGAACGGGAGCCGCGAGGGTTTGTTTGAACTGGGCAGGCAGCTCCAGCAGGAAGGAGACTCCCAAGCTGCTCTGCACTGCTTTCTGAGCTGCCTGCTGGGACTCACACATGTGCAGAGCTTCCACTCGCTTCCCAACTGCCTGCATCAGGTGAGCCCTGCTGAATGGAGCTCTGTAACGATACATTATAGGATAGAAGCCGTTTAAATGGGCTTTAAATGTACACGGGTCAATGACGAATAAGGTTTTTAAAAATGTAAAAAAATATAATGGAGATCTAATTAATCTTAAAATCATTTTTTTGTTTAACTAAGTGTTAAAAATGAAATTATGTGGTTTTTACAATCAATTAACACTGCTTTTGACATTTTTTACAAGATGTAAAAAATCTGACACTAAAAAAGTCATTCGGTTTAACCATGAATATATTTTAAATAATTCATTAGCAGATAATTATTCATGAACAAACCTGATTTGACATAGATGTTGAGATAGTATATAGTGTGTAATACAGAAGAAATATAAAATAACATTATCACTGGTCTCATAAATATACATTTTTATTCAACCACTCTAAACCCACCAACCTATTCAAGTAAAACATTGCACAGGGAAATGAGAAAAGGGCAAATGTAGGGGAAAAAGCCTAATCTGCTTTATATTTGTATTATTGTAGTCCCTTTTAGTTATTAAAAACAAAATTATTCAATTTAAATATTTACTTTATTGGTTTTACCGAATGACCAAGGCTGGTTATACCGAATGACTATGTCTGCTACCCTTGATTTTATGACTATTTAAGACAATACACAGACACAAATATCAACAAAAGAACATTTTATTGGTAACATTTTATTTTTATTGGAACAAACATATTTAAGAAAAACTCATATTGTAATGATATTAGTAATTAAAACACATAAATGTTTAATTGTACATGGAACAAGTGTCTAAATGGTTAAACGATGAGCTGCTATACATTCATGAAAGCAACAAAAGAACATTTTATTGTTAACATTTAATTGTTATTGGAACAAACATATTTAAATAAAACTCATATTGTAATGATATAAGTAATTAAAACAATTAAATGTTTAATTGTACACAGAACAAGTGTTTAAATTGTTAAACGATGAGCTGCTATACATTGATGAAAGTCATCCAGTCTCTGGAACAATCTTGAGGACCGTGAATTTAGAGGTTCTGGCTCACTAATTTTTGCATGCACATCTTTAAAGTAAAATATCTTGTCTGGTTTGGTTTGGCTGGCCAGATAAAGATATTTCTCTCCCCTGACTGCTGCATGCAGCTGATCTCAATCTCATCTTCAGTCACCTCAAGGACCTGGCCTACAAAATGATGGGCAAAACTGGCTAGGATGTTCTGAGTGGTTGCTAGGGAGTTGTTAGGGTGTTCTAGGTGGTTGCTATGATGTTGCTAGGAGGTTGGTAGTTATCACTGATAGTTACTATGGAGTTTTTATAGAGTTCTTAACATGATTTTGCACTTAGCTAATCACTATTAGCATGTAGTTATTAATTTGTTAGCATGTGTAGCATGATGGAGCTCCTGTTTGCTAGCATGAGTCAAAAGGACCAAAGCCTATGTCTATACAATGTTAGAATCAGAGATATAGGTCTTGCTAAATGGTTGCTAGGGTACTCTGTTTGGTTGCTAGGGAGTGGCTTGGCAGCTGTCAATGATGATAGGCTGCCTGTCAGTATGAATGATATAAAGCAACCACAATACTTCTATGACATTCAGATTCAAAGATATTCCTAGTTGGGTTTGGGTTGCTAGGGTGGTCAACAGTGGTTGCTAGGGCGTGGCTAGGAACTGTTGAAGTTGATTGATGTTTAGCTGTTTGCTCCCCCAAGTTAAACGAGCCAACCCTCATGTTTTTATGACACTTCTATCCAAAGATGTCCCTTTTGATCTCTTTGATCAGTCTATGGGATCAGTTGCTAGGGTGCTCTAAATGGTTGCTATGGTATAATATAATAGTAATAATAATATAAATAATAAAAACAAATTATACCTCTCTCTTCTTTTGGAGAGTAGCTCTTCTTTTTTAACAGGATCAGCATTGATCCTTTCCCAATAGCGAGCTGCTTTTACCTTATTTGATAAAGGCACCTGCAAAGGTAAAATTCAGTAAAAAATTATGTAAAAATATCCTCTGGACATTTCCTATTAATAAAATGTTGTATTTATTAATTCCAGATATGTACAAATATGATCAACATGCATTGCAGTCATTCGGTACAACCAGTAGGTCATTCGGTATAACCAGAATTTTGGTATTACCGAATGACAATTTTGGTTATACCGAATGACAAAATATACAAACAGTGCTAACAGGCTGATATCTAGCTAGCTAGCTAAGCATCTAGCTATCTAGCTAGCAAAAGGACAATCAAACATTTTATATTCAGTACAAGTTTTTAAAATATTACAACATTTTCTATGTTTTATAGCGGTTGTACCGAATGACCTGATATTTCGGGACATGCGTATGAGCAAGTGGAAACATGATTTTTTCAAATAGTTAAGGGAGAGTTACTTACTTTGCTTCACAACTGTGTGGTCCTTTGCAGGTGTCTGAATGATGTCAGATCCTGTCACATGATATTGACAGCATGACTTGATCCAAAATGGTGCCTTTATACTGGTTACTCCGAATGACATCAATGAAATTCATTTTTCCGGACATTCTTTCTCATAACAAAGCAATGACTTCCCCACATAATTTCAATACCATTTTGCACTATGTTGATATATGATGATATAAAATCATGCCAGAATAAAAAATATATAATTTTATTACATTTTAAGATATTTTAATCACAAATGAAATGGCTGTATTGGCCTTTGGACGGTTAAACCGAATGACATTTTGACACTTCAAAGTCGTTAAAATACCGTTATATGTAGGAAGATATAATTAAAACCTTTTGGATTCAATAAAAGAGATCAAGTTGTACTATTTTACATACTTTGGCTGTCATATCTTTATTTTTTATTATTATTAAGGCCTTTGGACAAAAAAATGACACGTCACGTCATTGACCCACACACAAATGTTGGTAGGCTAGCATGCGTATGCAAATAAAGCTGTGTTTTGCATGTAGACTCTTCTCACATGAATGCAGTTTTTTTTTAATGATTCAATGACACACTAACCCAAAACTAGCTTTCAGTCAATGCATATTTTACACTGGCAAATGCATTCTGAAACATTTATGCTGTACACTGACAGCATGAGCCGGCACAGCAAACCCACTCCTATGCAAAAGAGTGTGTGGTCACATTTGTTTGCTAGTGCACAGCAGGAGACGTGCTTGCTATGGTCTTAGCTTAAGCAAGGCTTGTTTATCGTTGTGTCAAGCTAATGCCATAGCCATTCATAGTCCATCATGTGTTTACATGAAGCATCAGGGCTATTTATCTCATAATGTCTGCAGCTAGTAAGCATATCTCTTCATGTGATCACTTCCCTTGAGTAATCATGGAATCTATTCGATGACAGTCCGTCAGATAAAAACACTCAGCCCTGCTTACACACTCTGGGTTGATCTCGCAAGGGTCCCAAGCAATGTCCAGAATATAAACAGTGGCTCTCACACAGAGTACTGGAATGTGTGGTATGATGTTGGCCAGACGGAGTTGCTTCTGACCTTACAAAAAACAAAAACAAAAGACATTTTGCTAATATTTATCACTAACATGAACTATAACATTTCATCTGAGGTATTTTGAAATGTTGAAAGTTATAATAACTAAAATGTTGCATTACAAGACAACCCAACATGTTCAGGTCATATTTTAAGCATAAATTCAAAAGGAAGAAATCTAAAACTTTATTGTGCCTTTTTTTTTTTTTTTTTTTTTTTTTTTACTTCATTACAACTCTCAGAAGAGAATTAAACATAATTTGATAAGAATGGAATGTACATATTTGTCTTGATGGACTAGATGGCATGAGTGAAGACTACTGCTAAAAATGCACATAAATACAGGGAATAGGATACGAGCTGCCTGCTGCAATGAAAGTATGGAGAGCACCCTGTAAGAACTAGGCAGGTGGTGCTGGGGAAGGTGGGGGGTTAAAAAATCCCATGGCAGTGATGGCACGATGCACGGAGCCTGTTCAGGATGGAAATGTATAGGTAGCATAGATAGAACAAAAAGATTGATTGGCTTTAGGAGAAGCTATTAGCTTAAAGGTCCCGTTCTTCGCGATTCCGTCTTTCAAACTTTAGTTAGTGTGTAATGTTGCTGTTAGAGCATAAATAATACCTGTAAAATTATAAAGCTCAAAGTTCAATGCCAAGCGAGATATTTCATTTAACAGGAGTTCCCTTTCAAAGCCTACAGTGAACGGCCGGTTTGGACTACAGCAGGAAGTGCAGGGATGTAATGACGTCACTAGAACCGTTTGTTGACTAACCCTCCGCCCACAAGAACACGCAAAATAGGGGGCGTGGTCTTGTTGCTCTCCCACGTGGAGAAGAGCGTGCATTCAGAGCTTGCATCTCCCCGTTATGGTAAGAGGCGGGACCTTTCCAGGCAAAGTGCGCTAAACTGCTGTCCAATCACAACACGGGAAGCACTGGCCCAATCAGAACTCGTTACGTGTTTCTGAAGGAGGGACTTCATAGAACAAGGAAATCATCAGGCTGTTTTTAGGACAGTGGAAACAGCGCTGTACAGATAAGTAATTGTGTGAAAAATACTGTGTTTTTTTACACACGAAACATGAACTATATTGCACACTGTAAACATAATCAAAGCTTCGAAAACACGCGAAGAACGGGACCTTTAAAAAAAGTTATATATATTACTGTTTTATATATTTATTTATTTTTATATGACACATTTTGGTAATATGAAATAGAGGGAATATGCTAAATTCTCACAAAAACAATGTCAAAATGTGACCCTCGACCACAAAACTAGTCATAAGTCGCATGAGTATATTTGTGGCAATAGCCAACAATACATTGTATGGGTCAAACTTAGTTTTTTTTTCTTTTATGCCAAAAATCCTTAATATATTAAGTAAAGATCATGTTCCATGAAGATATTTTGTAAATGTCCAACTGTAAATATATCAAACATTTATTATTAGATTTAGAAGTAATATGCATTTCTAAGGACTTTACACTTTTTAAAGGGAATTTTCTCAATATTTCGTTTTTTTTTTTTTTTTTTTTTTTTTTTTTTTTTTTTTTTTGCACCCTAAGATTCCAGATTTTCAAATAGTTTATCTCAGCCAAATATTGTTCCAAACCATATATCAATGGAAAGCTTACGTATTCAGCTTTCAGATTATGTATAAATCTCAATTTCAAAACATTTACACTTATTACTGGTTTTGTGGTCAAGGGTCACAAATTTGTTTGGGGGTTAAATGTTACTGTAAATACTGCTGGACATGCTTTTTGATTATCTGAAGCTCTTTACATTTTCAGACAATATTCTCTCTTGATTCCTTCATACAGATTGCTGAACTCTACATTGATGAGAAGAATTGTATCCTTTTTGATAAAGTATAAACCCTTACTCCACATTCTGAACATAGGCCTGGTTTCACAAACAGGGCTTAGATTAAACATGAATTTGGTCTTTCAATTAGGATATTTCAGTAAAAACTAACAAAAAAAGCTTTTCGTTGTCCATAATGAGAGAACAATTTTACATCTTAAAATATGTCAGTGCAGGTTACTTTCAGTTAAAACAGCTCAAACATGCATTTTAGTCTGGGACTAGCCTTAAACCTTGTCTGTGAAACCCGGGAAATATGTAATGAATCCTGCATGCTATGAAAATCTGTATTTTTCCGACTGTAAGTGTAAAGCAGTTGAGCAGTTTGGTTATCCTAGGGCCTTTACAACTGTAGCTTCTTCAGTGTGGTCTTTTTCCTAAGAGGATTTGTGGACTCTTATCGTATGTCAGCTGAAAGAGCATCACAGCTAATTAACCTGCATAGACCCAGCTTGAGCTCCACTGTCATTATTCATCTACGGACTGCAGTTAACAGCAGGGCTAGTGTTACGTGACATACATTCCCTCTTAAACCCATGGCCTCTCAATTACTAAAGCATAGAGTTTAAGCGGGTTCAAGACTGGTAGTTTCAGCTCAAACGGGTCATTTACAAGCCATTAACCAAGATCATTCATAACCTCTTTTCCAATTAAAATCCAATTACATGTGAATTGCTTTCAACATATTTTCTCTGATCTTAACCAGTAAATAGCGGTGGGACTTGGTGAAAAATGTGATCTCTGTGTAATTACATAAAAGAGAAATAATTGATGTAGATTTTATCATTTAATTGAATAAGCTATTTAATTACACGCAAAACATTAGTCTGTTAAATCAATGCACAACAAGGGAATTTGGAATAGGTGATTTGAGGAGCTGGGGTGTAAATTGGATGTGATTGCGCAGGGATTTTATCTGAATGTTCTGCCATTTATTATATTGTCCTCATATGAACCAATGCTCATGCATAGCCTATCAGTAAAAGTCAGAATAGTGAATTACGGTGTAAGGCAAATATACTTGCTTGTTTTTACAAACCGTATTAAGTCTGGTCCACATTATTTACAAAACTGCCCACATACATACACAGGACACATTTGATTGGCAAGTGTAGACATGTATAATCTTTACCTGAATGTTTTTGTAATAAAGTAATAACTGCTGGAAATTCATAAATAAATATATATTTAATTACATTTTAACGTATAATATTTCAACAATATTACTGTTTTACTGTATTTAATCAAATAAATGCAGCTGATGAGCATAAGAGACTACAAAATAAAAAATCTTACCAACCCCCAACTTACCATGAAAATATTGGATGCCACCAACCATGCAGACCTAAAAAGTCGTTGTAAATGTTCTTCCTCCGAAACACTCATTAGTAGCTAACAAATTACTAGCAAAATATGATACGACACCTGACACCATGCTATTTTCAGTTACATTACATCAAATGAGTTGCAGTTCAGGAAGATGAAAGGCATAACTTTCATCCTGTGTTCATTTTCTGATTTGGAGTATATAATGGGTGTGATTGACACTCCCGCACTGGCAAGATCAACAAGAAAAAGAAATGTAGAAATTGCTTTCACAGTCATGCTGAGATGGTGGTAAATATATATGCCAAGTAGAAGGACACAGCTATTTATTTGTTGATAAAGCACTGCATATTTCATCTAAAGCACCAGAGCTGGTACATACCGGTAATAAGTAATGCACATATCTGTTTTGCCAACGCATCTCTTTGCACTCTTTATTTCTAAAGCTAGCGTGCACAACTTTTTTTTTTTAGATGCGTCTTTTTAAAATTGCTGTGCTGCATATCTGAGATTTGAAGCTGCATAATTGTCAAAAATAAACAATAGTCATATAGTCATATACAGGAAGTGCACAAAACAAACATTTGAACACCAGTCAAAAATAAGATAATAAAATAATTATGTAACATGGAATGTTGAATCACTTCATACTTCATATAACCACTGGAGTTACATGAGCATACTTCATACTTCACTTCATATTGAGGTCTGTCCTGGTTCGGTTGAAACACTCTCCATAATCACAGCCCAATGGAGCAGTTTTAGACTCATATTCTGACTAGAATTGAGTATGACCACGTCAGGCTAAGTGGATTAGCCTGACGTGGTCATACAACCAATCAGAGCAACGAAGCGAAGTATTGTCAAATGTCAACAGAGCTCAACTGCACTGTGTTGCCAAGTCCGCGCTTTTTTCCGTGGGTTGTTTTCTATGTCCGCGGGTTGAAGCGACTATTATGTGATATATAGACCCATGAGTGCGAATTTTTGCAGGCAACCTTGCCAAAATAACACAACCCCCCCCCTCCCGGAGAACCCCCCGAGAAGCTATTGTTTAGGGCTAGTAGTTGGCGGATTTTGTTGTAAAAACTTGGCAACCCTGTCTGCACGTACGCTGGAATACACGAGGTACACGAGGTGCAGGCTAACATCTGTGTATCATTAAAAATAATTTTATGATACACAGAGTACTTACACAACATTAACATCATTTTTGAAAGAAATAGTGAAGGTGAATGCATATGCAAACGAGCTCTCCGTTTAGGATTCGAACAAATATAATCCAAGCCCCTTTGATGACGTGATGATTACGTTACTGTTGATCATCTGTCCGTCATCGTCTAAAGCCCGTCCCGATGATTTCATTGGTCCGAACAGTTTCTGTTCGGGGATAATTACTCCTCTATGGATCGAGGCCAGACCGAACCGCCCAACCTAAAAATGTTGTGGGTGTGGCTAAGTTCGGCTGGCATCCAGGCTAACGTCCACTAAAAATCACATTTCGACTAGCTGGTTAAAACATTGGAATAAAAGAAGGGCATTTAATATATAATGTTGCATATACAAAAAATAAATATCTGTGAATTTTTTTTTCCATCACAACCACCATAATGAAATGGCCCTTCACAATAGATAATGCTTTACAATGAACTCTGTTAGAGAGAAACATGCCAATTTATCTGATCAATAAAATACTTTAGCATCACTTTCTAAATCCCTCAGGTCTTGCCATCTTCTAAAAGCCAAGCCAATGTTGATTCTTGTTTTATTACGAGCTCTGACACGTTCTCTTTTTGCCAGTATACTATGCTTTATTCTGCTTTTTTTAAATGGGTGATTCCCCGAATCCCCGGAGGTTGGACATTTAGCTCTGTTCAAACTTTCTACCTTTCAAACTGTCGCTTGTTGTGACAACTAACCAATGCCACTCCCACACCATGCACACACAAACTTTTCTCTATTTATGGATAGAACAAGACATGCTGTGATGTACATTTTGCCATCCTGCTAGGTCTAATATATAAACACTTATAACTCAAAAGCCTTACCATGGTAAATCAGGGTAATACAAAAACATGTTTAGGAAGTTTAATGTATTGACTCATTATTACAATGTTCTTAATTTAATTTTGAATAAAGTACATGGTGTTAGCCTGACGTGGTCATACTCAATTCTAGTCAGAATTTGAGTCTGGAACTGCTCCATTGGGCTGTGATTATGGGGCGTGTTTCAACCAAACCAGCAAAGACCTCAATTGGACAGACCTACAACCATTCAGAGCAACAAAGTGACGTATAACATTAGTTGTCAAATGTCATCAGAACTCAACTGCACTGTGTTGCCAAGTCTGCGAATTATTATTATTATTTATTTGTTTCCGCGGGTTGTTTTCCATGTCCGCGGGTTGAAGCGACCTCCATTATGTGATATATAGACGCATGAATGTGAATTTTAGCAGGCAACCTTGCAAAAATAACAAATTTTTCCACCCAAACGCTATTCCACCCTCAACTCCCACCAACCCTGTCTGCACGCACACTGGAATAAACGATATTTGCTGGTGTTGCAAAAAAAATAATTTAAGGATACACAGTTACTTACCAACGTGATCATCATTTCAGAAAAAAATAGTGAAGGTGAATGCATATAAAAACAAGTTCTCCGGTTGAACAAATTCAACCAAGTCCCTTTGATGACGTGCATGATTACGTTACTGTTCATCATCTGTCCATCATCGTCTAAAACCCGCCCTGATGATTTCATTGGTCTGAACAGTTTCTGTTCGGGCATAATCACTCCTCTATAGATCGAGTCCAGACCGAACTGCCCGAGCTCAAATGTTGTGAGCGGGGCTGAGTACGGCTGGCATCCAGGCTAACATAGTGTACCTTTAAATAAAACTAAAACAACTGAAAACATAAATAAAATTAATTATTTAAAAAAATACAAATAAAAACTATTTCAAAATATTAATAAAAACTAGAATAGTATCTAAATGATAGTAAAATAAAAATAATAAAAATTAATTATGAAGCTTACGGCCTTTAATCAGATGAAAAGGCTATGCTAAATGAACTGCAAAAAGTATTATGAAATCCATGCAGAGTACATTTGTTCCTGCTCTCTCCTCCACAGCTAACTCAACAGTTAGCATCACATGCACCACAAATAGATTTATCACTTTCAAACCGACCCCCATGTGGTTAGTCGGCAAATTCAGATGTTCTTCAGCCAGCTGGGATCTAAAAATATGTCCAGGACACCTGGGAATATGCTGCTCATTCTTGGAAAAGTTCATTTTAAGAGGTACGACATAATTTAGCACTGCTTACAATGAGACACACACACCAGATAAATCAATGCAAGCTATTTAAAAACAGTCATCAACAATCTATAAACACATTCAAAAAAGGATTGTTCCACACAAAAATAAAAATATTCTGACAACTTTTACTCAACCTATGGCTCTACTATATCTATTGCTCATACTCTTGTTATTAAATGTTGGTATGTTATTCATCCTCCAGAGTTTGTGCTACCGTCATTAATTTCACCTCAAAATGTTTTAAAAACAAGTGTGCCGTAAGTGATCAGATCACCTGGTGGATTCATATTTAAGGATTTCACATCATAGGGGCTTGAGGTAGTAAGCAACCATCCGAAATCCATTAGAAACCTCACAAGAAAGCGGAACACACGAAAAACTGCAAAACAACACCTTGGCAACTCGGTATACTCACTGTCATCAGTGATCAAAAATGTCAAAACAAAAATGTCATTTGTAATTCACAAAAGAATTGCTAGACCATAAACACTAAGGGTTTGGGGTCGGTAAAATGTTTTTGAAAGAAGTCTCTTATGCTCACAAAAGCATGCATTCATTTGATCCAAACTATTAACAATAATGTAAAAATATTATTACAATGTAAAGGTAGCACAAACTTTTTTTTCTTTTACAGTGATAACTGGAAAATGATCTAGTGACGCAAACAAAGTTCATTTCAGCTGTACAGCAGCTCTAAAAGAAGTCATTGTTCAGCTGAAATCTGTTCAATGTTTTTGCAGTTCAGTTTATATTAATATTTAATATAATTCATATTCTTTATTATGAAAGAAAACATTTGCGCTGCTTAATATATTTGTGGAAACTGTGATGAAAATTTTTGAATAATAATATAAAATATTATTAATTTCTTTAAAAAGCTTTGAAAGGTATAGTGTATAATACTGTTTTAGTTTGATTGTTTATTCTGTAGGTAAAGCATAGTTTCAGCTGTACTTTAGATACCAAAATAGAAACATCAGCAACTCACTGCACATACAAATAAGAAATACTGCCATTATCTGGGTCATTCATGTCTATTTTAAGAACATTTTCCTTTCTGGCCGGGTTTTTGTAATGACACTTAAGGGCAAATATGATCTTCCTACAAAGACATTGTAATGACATGCCTTTGAAAACATTCGACAAACTCTTAAGTGACTATTTATAGAACGGCTGCAAGTCTTTGTATAAAGCTAAAATGAGAAGGTGACATGAACACTAACCAATCAACTATCAAACAGTCCTTGAACTAGATTAGGGATTTTATGTTTGACTGTTTTTCTGTTTAGGCAGTACATTACATTTTCAGTGAAGACCAGCGTTTTATATAGTCTTTGGTGATGCTAGCAGCTGAACAAATGAGGATTTCACTGAGCTAGAGTAATTGGGCAGGTGTGTGTGTGATCACAACAAAAGTCTATTTCATGGTAACAAGCATGTCTAATCCTTCACCCGTATAAAATCAGATGGGAAAGCTCTGCAGTTCATTCAGGCGGAGAAGATGTTTTACGAAGTGGCATTGATCGAGCTCACCTCGCTGCAGGCCAGCACAGGCAGGTCCACTTTTTATGGCTTTACTTAAATATATTTTTTATGATGCTGTTGAGTGGACATGTCTCCTTGACCAGTATTGTATCATTGACTATAGACATTATTATCATACATCATGTACCATGTACAGTTATATATTAAAGTAATATCACACAAGCAAGATATTCAGGTCAGCAGCATGATTGTGAGAGTGTGCACTACTTTTATACAACTGTTCAACAAACAAGAAGTTAATAGTGAATAAATTACATTCCAAACACCTTAATATTAGCTGTTACTTTGTGTAATTTGGTCCATCAGATAAAATAGTTCCAAGCTGTATCAACCTAGTAGATCAAAAATAGTGGTCTTTCCTTAAAGAATGAATCCCTGTTTATGAACGAATCGGTTTAGTAAATAATTCAAAGGCTACACATAAAGATAGTGTATTCCGATCAACCACAAGTGCCCTGTGAAGTAGACTTCATAGGGTATTGCACCATCTTAAGTGAAATTCCCATTTGAAAAAGAACATACACTCTTAAATTAAAGGTCCCGTTCTTTGCAATTCTGTCTTTCTAACTTTAGTTAGTGTGTAATGTTGCTGTTAGAGCATAAATAATACCTGTCAAATTATAAAGCTCACAGTTCAATGCCAAGCGAGATATTTTATTTAACAGAAGTTCCCTTTCAAAGCCTACAGCGAATGGCCGGTTTGGACTACAGCAGGAAGTGCAGGGATGTAATGACGTCACTAGAACCGTTTGTTGACTAACCCTCCGCCCACAAGAACACGCAAAATAGGGGGCGTGGTCTTGTTGCTCTCCCACGTGGAGAAGAGCGCGCATTCAGAGCTTGCATCTCCCCGTTATGTTAAGAGGCGGGACCTTTCTGGGCAAAGTGCGCTAAGCTGCTGTCCAATCACAACACGGGAAGCGGTGGACCAATCAGAACTCGTTACGTGTTTCTGAAGGAGGGACTTCATAGAACAAGGAAATCATCAGGCCGTTTTTAGGACAGAGGAAACACAGGGTTCGTACGGGTGCTTGAAATCCTTGAAAGTACTTGAATTTTGATGTTGTGTTTTCAAGGTTTGAAAAGTGCTTGAATTTTGATGTTGTGTTTTCAAGGTTTGAAAAGTGCTTGAATTTTGGATAAAGTGCTTAAAAATGCTTGAAATTGTAACTATTTATTTTACAACAAATACCTATCTGACTAAATAGTTCGTTTATTAAATGTAGAAATAAAATGTTGGAGAGCATAAAATGAAACCTGCTGTGCTCGCGATCTGCCCGTCTATTTCCATGTGTGACTCCACCCCCATGTTGTCGTTTCATTGAACGTTGGCTGAAAGATGCTACGAATTTTGGATCAAACTGGCACAAACCCCACGAAGTGCTTCTTGTAAAGTCTGCAAAAACACTTCCAGCTTTTCACTATGGGCGAGTCTGCTCTTTCGAGTCACATGAAAGGTAGGCTAAGTCATAAACTTTCAAGTAAGCTAACTAAAGTAGTTTACTCAACTTTACTGTAGCCAAACGTTACACATTAGCGCCTATTTTTCTAACTTGCGCTATTAACTGCTAGCTAGGAATTCGCATAAGTGACAGAGTAACGTTACTTATGTATAATGTGATAATGTAAGATTATCATGCCTGTTATGGCATGTTCATTTGTGGAATAGGCAGTGAACGTAACCACAAATCTGCAAATTAAAACCTACAGACGTTAGCTCAGTGCATAAAAATAGTGTCAGAAGGTCATACAAGTATCTTTGCTGTCAAAAAAAATTGATATTTTTGATATGCATCGATAATGAACTATCTGAAACGATACCTCTCCTCTTTACACCTGTTGCTCTCCTCTCTGGCCGATCGTTTAACCCTTTGTACACTAACGTGCTGACGCGTACTGCTGGATTTTTCTTTATGACAGTGTGTTAGTGTGTGATCGGTCTGAATTTCGCACAGGATTAGACATAATTCTACAAATTCCCGCAGATTTCGCGCTCATATCTGAAGTGCGCACATACCGTTATAAAGCCGACCTCTGACATACAAGTAAAAAAAAAAGAAAAAAAAAGCTCCTTTTCCCGGCTTATTAATGATCAAATACACACAAAAATGTTACACTGTTCATCTGTATTGACGTAAATATAGACGGTTTCAACGGTAACAACATAAACAAACGCTACTGCGCATGCGCGCTTTTGTGGCCCAAACTTAACTTCCGGTAGACATCAATAACACCAGAGGATGCGTTATCTTTCTTATGCGTTAGCATCTTTAATTTTGATTGTGCACCATTATCTTAATGTATAGATTTTTTTTTTGTTTCAGCATGTTTATTATAAATAATCTCCCATTTATGTCTTTAATATAGAGTGGGAAAACGCCCCACTTAAAGGGTAGGTCACCCAAAACTGAAAATCCTGTCATTCATTACTCACCGTCACGTTGATCCCAGAGTTTCCGCTAGAAAAAAATGGTGCCGGAAAAGTGACCGGCAGAGGTTTCGTTTTCCGGACATTTTGATGATATGCCGGTCAAAAACTCCTGAAAGCAGTTTATGTAACTTTTAAAAAAATGACATAATCAGGCCGTATATGCAACATGTTTATTAGCCGAACTTTCAAATAGACGGAAAAAAACCATGAACGTCCGACTGGCGTCAATCAACCAATTTTTTTAACTCATAGGCGTAATTTGCGGGTGGGACAGGTGGGACATGTCCCTACCACTTTTTTAAAACATCTTGCTTCACGGATTAACCTAACTAATACAAACAATGCAGTTCAATGCAGCAAACGCGGCTCATGCAGTCTTCACACAGCGCTTTAATCTAACGCTTAACGCCGTTGCAGAGACTTTCTGTTTGTTCCGGTCAGATCGCGAAACAAAACGCACAAAAACTGTTCCTGCTCTTGATGCACAACCACTGATGGTATTCGGTTTTGATGAGAGAAAAAATAGACCACGAGGGCAGATTAGAAACGAGAACTTCTGACAAGTTTAACAGACTAGACCAGTGATTAAGCAAAGTGTGCAAATCTATTTGCCTTTATTCACGTGAAAAATCTTTAGATGCAATAATTAAACGCAATTAATAAATTTAATTATAAACTCAGTATGTCTCATTTAGTTGGTAACATTTAAATTGGCCACAGTGTGAAATGACAAAATCATATAATAGAATATAACAGTATACTGATACAAGCAGGTAAGCACTACAAGATGTTTTTGAAATCATTAGAGAAAACGACAAAATTACTTATTGTGAATAAGTGCTACCTGTTTAAAATGTGCTTGCACCCGATCATATTCAGTAGAAGGTAAAAAAAACAAAAAACAAAAAAAAATCCCTTAAACTTAAACATCCCGCTCATGCCCATCGCCGTGATCATCTATATCCAGCTGGTTGTTTACCGTGAGTTCTGAACATTGCACCATGTGCTTATTTAAATCTTTTCGTTTCTACACATATTAGGCTACATATTCCTCATGTCTGAGGCAAGCCTGCCGAGTTTCAGTTTGAGACGCGCTTCAGTTCATGATGAAAGCGATGGCTTCCGCGACCTAGTCTACTTATTTATTTCTTATTAATTAAATACATGCAATTAACCGAAGAACCCTTTATTAAAATTAAGAGACAATTTGTACAAAACGAAAGACAGGCTTTTTATAAAACAAAACTTAATATTAAACTAAATATAACCACCAAAATCATTTCTGACCCACTCGCATCTTTTTACTTATAGCCTATCATAATCAGATGAAATCTAAAAATAATATTATAATATTTAATCATAAATATGAAGAAAAAAAAAACATTGTTTAATGGCTACAACAAGTATAGTAAGCTACAGATTTATGTCATGTCTGAGCTGGATTTGAACGAACATCATTTTACCGGTGGGTTCACAATAGCCTATATAAATGCACTCGCCTTTCAATTATGCAATGCGTCGGCATAACATGTTTCTTTGTTTCATAATATAAGATTAATGTTGGGAAACTTGTGTCATGTGCTCTCTGCTTGATTTTTAATATTTATATCATGTTAACCAAGAATAGTACGTCAAAATGTATTTCTACTGAGTAGTGCGCCATACAAACAGACACAGACCGGAAGTTAACTTCGGGCCAGGCGCGTAACCGTAGCAACGCGCGTGCGTTCGATGAAACCGTCTATAGTCTTAAACAGTTCAGGAAGAATGAGCAACAGGAACAGTGTTTCCACACTTGCGTCAGGTCTTAAAGGGGCAGCAGTTATTCAAACTACAAAAAGACAAAAGATCACTTGCTGCTCTTTACTGATTAACTTGTGTAACTTTAACAGATTCATATTTAATTTTTACAATGAAAATCCAATGTTATTTTAAATTTGATAACTTGTTTATTTTTTTAATTCAGTTTCTCACCTGAAGACAGTTAGACCTAGGCCTACCTGATTTATTTGTGCGATTGTTTTTGCTTATTTGTTCTTATTTTATTACTGTTTTCTCTTTTTTTTTACCATTTGAAGTCAAGCTTTCTTGTGCTCTATGTAAGCTACTGCAACACAATTACCCCATTGTAGAACATGCACTGTAGGCTAAGCATATTTGTGAGATAATTGTAATGGTAATTGATCAATGTTTATGAAAAAAAGCTTAAGCTTTATCATATAAGATAATATTTATTTATCATCTCTTCAGAAGAAATATTTGATTACCTAGACTTTTAATAGACATACACACACACACAAAAGAAATTAATTAAAATTAGAAAAGGTCAATGAGCTGAATCTGATTGACTGTCTACCTCAAAGACGAATGTTTGCATTTTTAAAAATTTTCAATAAATGAATTGAAAGTGAAGTGAACCCGTCGAGTGATTTTGTTTAGGGTAATTGTTTTTACAATTACCCCAAAGGCAGGTTAGATAGTAAGCACAGTCTACTTAGACAGTGATACATTTAAAAGAAATACAACTTGTGATTTGGTTAAATATCTGATCCTTCTGCTTTACGAAACACAATTTTGGCTGTTTATAGCATTATTTTCTTTTTAATGTGAACACTAAATAATAATTTTGACAATGTATTGGTATGTAATTTACAGCGGTGTTAGGTGCTGGAAAAATCTTTAAAATTGACCTTGAAAGTGCTTGAAAAGTGCTTGAATTTTACCTTTGAAAAGGTGTACGAACCCTGGAAACAGCGCTGAACAGATAAGTAAATTGTGTGAAAAATACTGTGTTTTTTTACACGCGAAACATGAACTCATGTTATATTGCAGACTGTAAACATAATCAAAGCTTCGAAAAGACACAAAGAACGGGACCTTTAAAGTTCCCAAAAGGGAATTTTCACACTGAAGTCCAGAGTGTACATGTTCATTTTAATGGGCAGTTCAGCTCTGCCGTTATTATTGAGTTTATTTTGTCAGGTATGATTTTTACACATTTGTTCGTCATTAAAAAGTGCACAAGATGCGCCCCTTACAATATATTAAGGATTATATAAGATAAGAGGACATATCTAATATAACCAAATAAAATCTTTCATATTTAGCTGGTTCCTTCATTCGTTTTCTTTGACCAGGTATCTATCTGATTGCGAAATGACCAGGAGTAGACCTAAATGCCTTCCGAGATTTAATTCCGATCACTCAAACAAACCAATTGAGAAGGTGGTCTGAAAGCATTTCAGACAAAACCGGACAAATGTAAATGTATCTGGTTGTTTAAACCACGTGTATTTTTTTTTCCTCCTGGCAAACGGTTAAAAAATAATCGTGTGAGAGCGTTATGGGCTATATGTTGTAGTCAGATAGATATGGAGCTACTGCAACACGCATCGCTGCAAATGAGTAAGCAAGCCAACGCAAATGGCCATAAATGAAACTTAATCATCTTCAAATAAAAACTACTAAATGATCTTACCAGTGCTTAGGTCGCTCTTCTCATATTGTGGTCTTTGAATTTCAAATGAGCTGCTGAATAAAATGCATCTTTTGCTTTCGTTGCTGTGAACTCCGTTAAATATAGGCTATACCGCTGGAATTGAAGATCTGACTTATATCTGATGTTCTAATTATATGACCAGCACCTGTACATAAATCTACCAATATATGTGACTTTTTGGAATGACATCACTAAGAAAAGAAAAAAAAGTTCGGTTAATGGAAACGCAGTCATTTCGCAATAGTTTATTAACATTTATAAAATATATAGTTTTGCGCAAATCTGTAGGCTAATGGAAACGCAGCTACTGTTGAGCCTACGCGTCGCCAGAAATAGCACAAAACTTGTTATAGGAACAACTAACCTTAAACTTTATTTAATGTGAATTTTGTTTTGTATAAATTGCATCTTAATTTTTTTATCAATTTTTCATCAATCAATTGCCTGAACTTTATAAATAAGAAGCAAATAGACTATAGAAGACAATAATTGTGACATGGAGGTGCTAAGCGATCCCTTGCATTTCACATGAACTGGAGCCAGTCTCATATATAATCCAAAACTTAGCATGAGAAATATGTGCATAGAAAGCTTAAAATGTCCAATTTTAAATTCAAAAAATTAGAACTGAAAAGAAATAGTCAAGCAATGCTAGAATGCTGCACTCCATCACTGCATGTGCTCTGAGTTTATCCTGCATTTAGCCTAATCCTGACTCCTGATTATTTCATTTAAGTTGGATACATTTTGTTCTTGCACTGATGTTAAATTTGTAGCTATTTTGCACTTTAACAGCCAGTTTGAGATACAGGCTATATTTGATTATTGTGTGTATCGGATAGTTTACAAATTCAAATAATTCTGACAGTTTTTCCATTTAAATGACTGGGGTAAACGCGCCAAATCAACCTGGATTCACCCCATACTATGCTAGTGCACTTTCTTTTATAAATTTGTATTCTGGAAAAAGTGGCTGGTAAAATCGGGCAAAAAAGTTAATTTCTCACCCTGAATGATGCATTTCTACCTTCAATAAATTTCAGGAAATAATCATCTCTGTCCTTTCCAAACCTTCTTCTGGCAAATATTGCCATAAATTTGCCACAGATTAACCCCAAGTTTGCAGCAAATAAATCGCCAAGAGTTCAAGTCTGCTCCCACAAAGCACTGAAAATTGACCCAACAACCAAACCTGTCCCCAAGGTCCTGTCACAGAGCAGTAATAAATTTAACAGAGGAGGTTCATCTTTATTTGCCGCGAGATGAACCAGTATTTATAGATGAAGGAGACCCATCGATCTCCTCCCATGGTGGACATCTGCTTTTCCTCTGGCTGTCTGCATGCTGCTGAGACAGCATAGAGCTCTAGCATGGGCAGAGAGTACAGGAGCCTAGAGAGATATATGACCACGCTATACATTACCTCATTAAAGAGCTGTTGAGTACCATGGAAACGCTGCCTGAATCAGCACTTTTTGCGAATGCTGCTGTAATATCTACCCTCTAGCCTTACTCAGTCCCCATCATGCAGTCTGAATATACCAAATGATATCTGGATAGTGATACGGTGTCTGCAACATTCAAAAGGTGTATTTTGAACTCCACCTGTTTTTTTGTTTGTTTGTTTTTTCATTCTTTTATGTGCTAGATGTGTTCAACTTTTGTGCTAGCATTTCATGCTTTTTGCAGCGTCTTAAACATGAAGCCCAAAGGATACTTTAATTTTTTCATGGAACACAAAAGGAAACAAAGATCTGACTCAAAAGTACAATTGTTGGACATCACTATACTTCTCTCAGGAACATGTCAAGGGGAGCTTTCGGTGAACTACTGCTTAAACTTTAAGCTTTAATTTTAATTCCTTAAATCTGTTTCTCACACAAAACTATTGTATGATTTAATAATAATAATAATAATAGCGTATGAGTGATGTGGACCACTTTTGTGAAAGTTTTATGCTTTTCTGTCACTTTAGACTAGAAAACTGTGATTAAACCAAAGAGTGGCCAGGGTATTTTTTTAAGTCCCCTCCCAGCAAGCAATAGTTGTCTTTTCACTGTCTCAGTTAACTATAGACCCAATATAGTCCAGCTTTGAGTAACCCACTTCTAGACAAAAACCTAGAAACCTTTACATTTGGTTACATGTCGTTTTTGCCTAAATAACTAATCATGTATAATATTTTTTATAATGTAAGCAAAGTCAACAGTGATTACAAGTTGTTTGTTTTATTTTTGTGTGAAATTGACTATTCTATTCTTGGGCTATGGTTAGACCTATGGGTTAGACGTCTTAATTTTTCACTGACAGCCCACATTTTGACTTGTTTTAGTCTAGGGCTGTGTTTGGACGACTATTAGATGTCTTTTAAACACAAAATTGCTTGCTTGGCTCTTGTGTTCCATGGAAGAATGAAAGTAATGTAAGAGACGTGGTGGTAAGTCATTAGGAATTATGGTTTATTCATTTTTATACATTTAGCTCTGGTTCTTTAAACTTTTTGGCTGAAAACCTTTTCCAGCCATGTGATAATCTACAAATATCACAGAAATAATTTCACAATTTGTATTACTCTGCTCCTTTCTGCTAGATCTATATTGTGGCCGCATTTCTCATAGCAAGCATTAATGGCAGAGGAACAATCCTACTATAATTTAAAAAAAACTGCTGTTGTTGTGTCACAGAATGTAGTTTTAAGAGCTTTTTAGGTGCCAATGTGGTTGTTTAGACCTCAAATATAAGATCAATGAACTTTGCATATTTGAAAATTTGTCTAGACGTTTTCGGAGATCTGAGCTTCAAGCCATCAGCAGCCATTCAGCACTCATTAACCCGCTGAGAATAGCTTTATTTCGGCCAGTCCTTTGGGAATTTATTAGCCTGGATGCCAGCCGAACTTAGTCCCACCCACAACATTTGAGATCAGGAAGTTTGGTCAGGACTTAATCCATTGTGGAGCAAAACTATGCTCGAACCAGAGCTGTTTGGGCCAATCAAATTGTCAGGGCGGGCTTTATACGATGAAGGACAGATGATCAACAGTAAGGTTGAATTTGTTTACTAAACGGAGAACTGGTTCATATAAGCATTCACCTTTACTATTTCTCTCAAAAATGATGATCGTGTTGGTAAGTACTTCATGTATCCTTAAATTCTGTTTACAACACCGACAAAGAAAGTTGACACACTTCGTCTTCTACTTCTTCCAGCGTAAAAGATTAATTGATATTAAAGGATTAATTAGTGGTTGTTATTTTGACTTTAGGAAAAGTTACATTATTATGTCAGAAATTGTTTTCCTTAACGGACATTCAAACTGATTTTTTAATTATGAATATAGGATTGACCTGAAGAATAAATGCGATTTTAGATGTCATACACCTACTTAGTCAATCTCTCTGTTGTAATACTCTACATAATACAATAAGCTTTCATGAAATAACTCAGCGTTAAAAAGTGACATTTTAGAATTAGTACCTCATGAGTCATGGCTCATCTGTTAAACTGTCAACTAGAGATTTGAATCTGTGGCGGCAGGAAATACTCCTGAATAATACTGAAAAAATTATTTGTTTTTTATTGATTTACAATTTTGTCTTCAAACTGTTGTAAAAAAAACAATATCACGCTCGTAGTTGTGCAAAATGCACTATATTGCCAAAAGTATTGGGACACCCCTCCAAATCATTGAATTCAGGTGGGATTGTTTTTCAGGGGTTGGATTTGTCCCCTTAGTTCCTGTGAAAGGAACTATTAATGCGTCTGCATACCAAGACATTTTGGACAATTTCATGCCCCCATCTTTGTGGGAACAGTTTTGGGATGGCCCCTTCCTGTATCAACATGACTGTCTGTGCACCAGTGCACAAAGCAAGGTCCATAAAGACATAGATGAGTGAGTTTGGTGTGGAGGAACTTGACTGGCCTGCATCTCAACACCTTTGGGATGAATTGGAACGAAGACTGCAAGCCAAAGCCTTCTTGTCCAACATCTGTGCCTGACCTCGCAAATGCGCTTCTAGAAGAATGGTAAAAGAAAATCATATACACTTACTAACCTTGTGGAAAGCCTTCCCAGAAGAGTTGAAGCTGTTATAGCTTCAAAGGGTGGGACAACTCCATATTAAACCCTACGGATTAAGAATGGGATGTGATTAAAGATCATGCATGGAAAGGCAGACGTCCCAAAACTTTTGGCAATATAGTGTATAGTGGTTGCCTCTGGCACTCGGCCTGTAGCTTTGTGCCTATGGCCTAATCACAGCCGTGCTGATATAGAACCATACCGCACTCCTACTCATGTGATATTGCTCATGTATTGCCAGAATGTTAAGATTACAATCAGGTCTTAATTTCAGTGTTGATACCCAGAAAATATTATTGTTTTGTAATCTTCTTGGAATTGGCAGTGCCAGTTGGTCTTTCTAAGCTTCTGTTTTTCATATGTTCTTGTAAGAGCATTTGAATCTGTGGGTGTGGTGGCAGCGATCTGCGACCGGCCATCTCTCCTCTCTCACACTCCCTCCCTCCCTGTCTTTTTCAGTCTTGTCACTGTTTGTTGTCTCTGTACGTGTGAGTGTCTCTGTGAGTGTTTTTACATTGCCTGTGAGGTTTCTGACAGACTTTGTGTGAATCAGGGTCTCAGGAAGACGGAACATTGGGAAGCTCAGGATGTCTGTCTCAAGAGGAGTTATCAGAACAGGCTTCGCAGGCCCAGGATCTTGAAAGACTGGCTCAGCTCTGCATCATGAGCAAGAGGTAGGAGAGTGAATTGACTGTGAAAATGATACTGCATACATACAGCATGATAGATTGTTTTACCAGTCTGGTTTTGACATAAAATGCAACACTAAAGTCAATGTGTATTGATAGAGAGCGTTTAATGAGCACTAATAGTTTTAATACATGATTTTGGAAGCCGCATTCGATCATTCTTGCATAATTTTGCCAAGATTTACACAAGGTCATTTGATTTGCACTAACTGTCCACACGATATGCCTTGTTTATGTCTCATTCCAGAAATACTTGACTGCTGTTCTAGTAACTTTTCTTTGTTATATAAACAAATACAATTTTGAAGAGGGAACTGTTTCAAATGGTAACTTCAGCTATATATAAAACTATACTTAAAGGAAATAACTGCATGTTTTACAGTCTTCTGAATTGGTTAATGTTCTGGGAGTGCAGTTGATATTCTTGGATGTACACAAGTTTTATTTATGTTGCATTAGGAATTCCCTATTATACTGGGCCATGTGTGCGCTAATAGGGAGAGAGGAAGCGAAAGGTGACTTGTGTTATGCGAGTCTCAAGGTTTCAAATGTTACTAGGACACTGAAAGAGGTGTCTGCTTTCCTCCAGGGGCTTATAATGATGAGGCGGTCTTTTGTAAGCCACTACTGCATACACTTGAGGACATTTATGACCACCAGTTGGCCCTTGTTGGGGACTTAAAGCATTTAACTTGATTGTCCCAGGGAAAGAGACAGGTTGTTGATTCCACAGGAGAGAGGGTGGCATTAAACTTGAATGAGAACGAGATTGTTTTATTGCTGCCCCAATAAGATAATGTTTCCCAAGACAAAGAAATGTGGGGGTATCCACACCATTTGTATGTAATCCCTTAAACTCTTTGGGTCGGGTAACTCTTGAAACCTGACCAGGATAGATCTTCAAGATCTGTTGGTCAACTAGGACAGCAGTCATGGTTGAAGTTGTTGCTATTTCAACTTAAAAACACCTGTGACCTCATTATGTCTCCCATTAATAATATCAGTATATGGATCGATGTCAGGACATTCATTTTTTACCTTTTATTTATTAAAAAAACAAAAAATCATACATTTTATACAAACTTTCTTACGAAAGCTTGGGCATTTGACTTGTTGCTTCACTGCCTGCCCTATCAGGCAATGACTTTGCATGCAGCATTTGCTCATGAAGGCACCTCACAAAACTGATTCGGACAGACTACTGAAGCAGCGTAACAATTAATTGATCTACAGCAAAATAGAGAGAGCTTAAGTGATAACTAAGCAAAAATTAAATTACTACAATAGTTTTTTTTGCTAGAAATGACAGTAAAAGTGGGAAAGTAGGTAAAAAATGTACATTTGAACAAACTGACCACCAACCAACCACAATGTCCAGATGCCATCTTTATTTATTTTTAGCTCAAATGTTAAGGAAAACAATACAACTGACCTTATATCACATAATCACAGTAACAAAAGCAAACTTATTTATATAATTAAATTGTTTAACAGGAAAGTAGTTTGGATTTATGGTATCATTTCTCAGAATTTTTAAGAAAGTCATGTGGTGCGACCAACACAATCATGTGGTCCAACTAACAAACAATAATATGCAACAACAACTAATAATAATAATAATAATAATAGATTTTATTTATAATAAATAAATATAAATATAATAATATTCATACAATTTGAACTGACAGGGAGAGATTAGTCCAGGTTGTAAGTTGTCATGTGGTGCAACAACACACACAATTTTTTTTTAAATTTAATTTGAACTGACAGGGCAAGGTTAGTTCAGGTTGTAAATTGTCATGTGGTCCAACTAACATGTAGAAATATGCAACAACAACAACACAAAAATGTATATTAATGAAATTTGAACTGACAGGGCAAGGTTAGTTCAGGTTGTAAATTGTCATGTGGTGCGACTCCACAAAATGTAATATTTGTTTATATTGTATATGACAATTTTAACGACCTTTAAAAATAAACTCGTTTTTGTCTTCTTTTTTTTCTTTTCTTTATAGCCATTATACTTTCTTATATCACTGACCCTCAACTCAATATTGTATGTCTATGTATTTATTTATTTGACAACCCCACTGATACCCCGTAATGTGTTTGTATACATTTTTCAGGTACCATATAAAGGGACTTTTTTTTTTTTTGACACTAAATGAAGCCCAAGCTCTATGGAGTGAATAGGAAGTGGTTCTGCCTCTTGAATCTTTCAGTGTTGGGGCAGGAAGTGCTCTTGTAGCTGAGAGCTTTGCCATGTTGTGTCCGATCAAATGTCCTTCGAGGACAATCCAAAACAGTGCAAACCAACACCTAGTCATTATTAATTAAAGCACGACCATAATAACCACACTGACATATGTATTGCCTTTAAAAAAACATACTACATTGAAGAGAAGTACAGAAGAGTATAAAAATGCAACATTCAAAACACATGTGAAGGATTCAATATTGAATGCCTGACCTAAATGCAAAAAGCAAATTAAAGTCATTTTACAAAACAGTGCTGCAACCAGGACTGCGTAGTGCTAAATGACTACATGAGGAAAAAGTTCCATCTAAAATCCCTGGGGAAATTCTCATTATACACCCTGAGGGCAAAGTGTCGCCTATCAAAACAGCACTATTGTTCACACACATGCCAAGGGTTCCAGTTAAAAAGAAGAGAGTGCCATAACTTTGGCACGGGCTTCACATTTCCACTCCCTCTTGTAGGAATTACAGCACACGTGTGCCCAGATTTGTTGTGACGGGTGCTGTAATGGATCCGCACGCCTCATCGAGGCTGACTGAGGTGGGCTATTGCTGTGGCATTCTCAAGCGCTCTGTATCTGCGCTTAAATTAAGCAAAGGTACCAGTCCAGTGGGATCAGATGGAGCTTTATGACTATGTGCTCTACTTTTTTTTACAACCGCTTCCCAATACTATTTGTAAAAATAGACAGAACAGATTCTATATGGATAAAATATGGTATATATGAGTCACCGAGGATTTAGATAAAGGATGCACATTGTTATCGTCGGTCCCAACATAGTTCATCACGCGTGTCTTTGTCATTTAAAATTCGTCTGTATTTGCTTTTTACATAGCCTATGGCGCCTAACAGATGTTCAAGTGTAGGCTACTGAACTCTATGAATCATCTTTACCATCAGAATAGCATGCTACCACAGTGCTAATGCTATTTCTACAGCACTGCACACAATATTTGAATTTTATGGATGCACAACCCTTTGGAAAAGTAAAAAAGAGTATTATTACAGAAAGAAAATATTTAAAAGTGTGAATTTAATGAAAATGTATTATAGTTTACATATATATTAAATAAGGTTAGCTGACTTTGTGCTTTTTTGACACTTAAATATGACATACATCTTTAAATGTAATTTAAATTTTACTTCTATTGTCTTTGAAATATGATTAAAGTGTACTGACGAATGTCAATAATTTATGGTAAACAACTATATACTGTAATGTCATTTCTATTGAAACTTGTCTTTCATTTAAATATATTTGTAAAAACACATTTATAATGAAGTTGCCATTTATTACATTTTAAATATATTTACTTGTAATATTGTAATGTAAAATTGAATAACACTACAGTTAAAATTATAACCACATACTTGTTATATGTTTGTCATCACATCAAAATAAGTGTATTTCTTTAAAGGGGGGGTGAAATGCTGTTTCATGCATACTGAGCTTTTTACACTGTTAAACACTTCAAAGTTTCAAAAACTAATGTTGGAAGTTTGATAGAGTATTTCGGTGTCAAAAATACTCCTTCCGGTTTCTCACAAGTTTCGGAGAGTTTTTTTTCGAGTATGGGTCTACTTGACGTTAATAGATCGGAAGGTCCTTGTATGGGCCGTACGGGCTCTTCTCCCGGTAGGGTGCGCGCGCGTCACTAGCGCGAGAGAGGAAATGCACGCCCGTAAACAGTCTCTCAGGTGCAGATCCAGTCGTCCGTGAACACTAATGGCGCCGCGCTCCACTTCATTCCTCCACTTTGACATTAAGCGACTTCAACGCTTCAGCACAGCATTCCGGGAAGGCAGCGCTGCATTTGAACCGATTTGAACGCAGAAATGCTTCAGTCGCATCGCAAAGTGGATCTCCACACTCCAAGAAGTGTGTTTTTGACGGAGCCGTCCCAGCGATAAAGGTTCGGTCCTGCTTTGGAAGCAGCCGGTAAGTAAAACTGCTTCAAATGTCTGTGCTGTGCTAATCGTCGCGTATGTAAACATCAGTAAACGACACGATCGCGTGCTTCGTCATTCAAATGCACTAACGGACTTCATTGCTGTTCTATGTAACTTATAATGTTACACTACTCTGACGTGCAAAACCGTTTTGCTTGCTACTAAGGTTTGGTCGCATACAATAGTCCATAAACCGAATCATGTCATGTTGACAGGCCTCTAAATACAGTACATACCACAGAGACGGACGTCCTGCTGTTGCTGTTTCTATTTCAGCCTCCGAATTAGATTCTGGATCATATCTATTAGCTGAGATAGCGATGGGTTTCTCCACGCTTGAGGGCGTCACCGATTTGCGCATATGTCATTCTTTAGCTCCGCCCACACAATACGCCTCCAGGCGCTCGGTTTTTTCCGGAAAGACTCGGTACAGCCTATATTTCTTTTACAAATATAATAAAACGAAAGACTTTTCGGAGATATGAAGGATGCAATACTACTCTATAGGTACTCAAGATTGACATGAGATTGACTGAAACTGAGTGTTTCACCCCCCCTTTAAAGGTGGTGTAAGTGTTATTTCAAAACGGTTTTACAAAACGGACTCGGGCCGAGTCCAATAACAAACTTGTAGCCAATCAGCAGGTAAGGGGCGTCTCTACTAATGATAGTGAGAAGAGTGCGCTCAGTGCACGTCATTATTCAATACACACGACACACATGATGGACATTAGCTGAGAACTAATATATGCTGGCTTTTGCTTGAATATGCTCGTGTGTCATGTTCGCTTGTTTGTCCATTTGCGATCGTATTGTGGCTCACTTCAGCGAAGATAAAGACCCGTTCATTAACACACCGTATGGAGCATCTAAATCTCCTCACTGTCTGTTTCAAGCGTCAGCTCACACAATGTGTCTGACAAGTAAGGTACTATACTCCTAATGTTTGTTTCCTCTTTTCATGATCTATATAACCCTTTTCCAGTCATAATTGTAATATGCCGTTAGCTGGATTGCAAACAGTGCTTGTGTACTATCGAGTTGTTCATGAGAACGGTTTGTGTTTAGTGATCGCTATAACTCTAATCTGGTCATAATTGTAATATGTTCATTAGTTAGACTGTCGTGCTCGTGTTATATCGAGTTTTTCATGAGAACGATTTGTGTTTTTGTGATGGAAGGGGTGACCTTTTCATTGAATATTCGACCTGGATCTATAACACAGATTCTGCCATAGTCGTTGCCTGGGTTACATATGTGTGGGGCGGAGCTATCAAAATAGGGCAGAGAAACCCTTTTGGGGGTAGGGGCGTGTGTGTATTGGTGATTTGAAATATCAACAACGGTTAGCAGAAAGCACTTACCACACCTTTAAAGCATGACAAATGATGATAAAAAATTATATAAAATGTACTTTTTCAAAAGTGTACGTAAATGTGTTAAGAATCGTGCTCTGTCTAAACCTAAGTGGACTCTTGTTTGCAGTATATTGATATTTGATATGTATATACATTTTATTATAAATATTTAATATATACTGCACAGTAAGCAGTATGCTAGTATTCCACCGGATGACAATGTGTCATGAGGGTAGTTATATAAGGTTTTATTGAGGGTGAGATCCAGTGAATGTCAAGTGTTTGCCTGACAGTCTCCCATCATTCTCACACTCCATTATGACTATAAATATACTGACCTGCTGTGATACATTTTTGATAAGCAAATAAACGTAATACCAAGTCGATAGTTATGTCCTAACATGCTTTACTGTACTGACTCATGTACAGTTAGTTTTGCTTGATGTATTCTATTAGATGGATTGTTCTTGCTGTTGCTCGCAGAAAGAAACATATCAATTTTAATGATCCATCTAATATAATATGTGATATTATTATGGACCCTCTGCAAATAAACTCTTCCCCTCTCCCTCTTTATGGCTGAGGTAATAGAAAAAGGTCAACCGAGTCCCCAAGGTGTAATCAATTATATTGATTTGCTGATCGATAATATCCAACATGTGCATGCATCTCTCTCACACGTGCAGTAAATAGGCAGACACATTCTCTGTGGTTTTCAGACTCCATGTTTCCATAATATTTATAGTGTTTTTTTATGCGGTATGTACATTGTAGTTTGGGGGTAACGCATTACAATTAACGTAAGTTACGTAATCAGGTTACTTATTCCATGGAATGCATTACTTTTACATTTACAACAAAATATCTAATCTACTTTTTCTTTAAGTAAGTTACTTTGTTTTCCCATTTATTGTGACACCTCTCCTGTCCCTATGTTGAGAGAAATCGGCAGTAAGTGCAAAGGTGTGTGCGGAGTAAATATAATGTGAAATTAGCAAATATGAAGATGATTCATTTACACATCTCACTTGTACAAAAACAGATTCAGTATTCCTCCAAATGAATAAAAACAGTTAAATGCAAAATTAGAACATTAAGCAAACCTGCAATAATTAAATGTTAAAGCTGCATTTCGTATTTTCGGTTTGAATTATAATTTTACTTTGGTTGTGCATCGTCTCCTTAATTTATGGATCTAATGTTTTGAGTATGTGTGGCTGTCATTCATTCACCGCACTGGTGTGTGTATACTGTACTTCAGAATCACAGATTCTAAAGTCTTGGAAGTATGACCAAAATTTTCACCGGAAAGTGAGTTACGTGTCTGATATAAATGATCCGCCACCTGCAGCATTCTCACATGCGATATAGACTACCCTACTCCTTTATGTAGACAGACATGACATAATGACTCAAAGACATGCGACAAAAAACCAACAGTACCACTCAAATTATAACACATTATTACAAGCTTACCGTTGTGAATCGGGCTAAGGCAAGGAGATAGTTTTGAACACTGGCTGCTGGTTATGTACTTGCTCAAATTGATTTTGGATAATTTTTCACCCAAAAAGTTACGGACTGCAGCTTTCAATAAAATAAGTATGCTTTATTTAAGCTCACTTTATTAACCAGTGTCTTTGCTGCTGACCTTCGAATATCCAATTCAACCATACTAATGAGCAAAAAAATTCAGATAAACATCACATATTTCATTCAGTTTTCTATGTTTTTATTGCTATAGTAAAAATGTTGAACTTTATTCTCATATATCCTATTCTTCTGCAATCCAGAATGGCAGCTACGCTGAAAGGTTTGAGTTGTGCCCTCCATAAAAAGTAACTAAGTACCGCAATTAGTTACTTTTTTTAGGGAGTAACACCCTATTTTAATGCATCACTTTTCTAAGTAATTTTCCCCAACACTGGTACACTGTACACCCTAAAAAGAATATTGTATCTCAAAAATCTCACAATGCATTGCATTTGACCATTCTTTTCCAAAGTAATAAAAGAACTAGAAATAGCATCAGTTGTCATTTTTCATTTTATTAAAATAGCATTCAGATTTATTGAATTTGATTTCAGTAACTATTTACACACACAAACACACGTCTGGCTCATCATCTTTGTAGGGACTCTCCATAGACTTAACATTTTTTATACTATACAAACTTTGTATTCTCTCCCCTTACACTAACTCTATCCCTAATCCTACTCATCACACTAAACGTTCTGCATTTTAACATTCTGTTTTCCTCATGGGACCTCAATTTAGGTCCCCACAGTGATATGAGTCCCCATTAGGCTGTGTGCATTCAGGTTGAAGTCCCCACTTGGATTGAAAAAACACACACAAACATTTTGTGCCATAACTTCTAACGTTTTTGTCACTTTTCATTGCTTTCAGACCCCATCTTGCTTTAGAATACAGTGGCAAGGTACGTACATTGTGTTTTAGTATACGTGCAAAATGACAGAAGGCTTGTAAAGAGGAGAAATGTTGAAGTAATTGCAATTTTAATCTTTTTCCATTTAGGCCACTAAAATCCACCAGCGGGCTTTTGGTAACGATCACCCCATCACAGCCCGGAGTCTGGAGCTGCTAGCCACTGTCTATGCTGAGATTGGCAAAACGGAATATACAAGTAACTATCTCAGTCCTCTTGATTCCACTTGAAGTTATGTCTTCAGTTTCCATTCAGCCATGCCACTAAAACATGATTTTGAAAACATTATTACATAATTAGACAGCTAATTGTCCTTACAAAAATATACAATTATATTTATAACTTGGGGGAAAATGCTCTAGAAACTCTTGAAACAATGTTCACTCAGAAATTGATAGTCATTTTTTACAAAAGAATCGGCAAACAGCACATTGAATACAAATTTAAATGAAAGTAGAAAACAGGTATATTCTTAAAACGTTTTATTTTTTTAGTTATTGTTTTATTTACAGTGTAATCTCTGCCGAAATCATCCATAGCTATTATAAGAATTGTTAATACTCCCCAGCAAGTAATAGCCGTAATTTCACTATCTCAGTTAACTATAGACCCGATATAGTCCGACTATGAGTAACTCGCTTCTAGTCTAAATAAACTTGAATTTGGTTACATGTTGTTTTTGCCTAAATCACTTGTGATTACAAGGTATTTGGTTTCATTTCTTTGATATGTTCAATTTCACTGACAGCTCAATCTTGCCTTGTTTTAGCCTAGACGTCAGGGCTGCGTTTGGACAGCTAATCGATATTTATTTTTTATTTTTTTTATTTTTTTCAACACAAAATTGTTTGCTGGGTCTAAAATCATAATAAATCATAGGTATTTCTAAAAAGTTGACATACAACGAAATTTGCGATGGACTTATCTTCCCTACTGTGATGTATATCATAGTAAAATGGCTTTTAGACCAAAAATTGATGTAGGGCGGGACTTGATTTAGTCCAGGAAATTGATTGGATGGTTGTGGTTTGACAATCTAATGTGATTGACAGGATGTCCTGCCCTAACGCCAGTAAACACCTCATTAGAAAAGATGTCACTGCTAGAGGGAGGGGATATTTTTATTTTTAAAAATTAAAGAGTATTAATTTTTTTAAATATAATGTGCACGGATAAATAATTTATCATAAATACCAAAATATTGTTTGTAATAATGACAATGGTGGCTATAACCAATTTACCAGGGTAGTTTGCTATATGGTAAATTTGTATAAAACTTAAATTAAAGGGGTGATGAGTTGAGAAATCAACTTTCCCTTTTGATATATATAAAAGGTCATCGTAATATAAGAATATAGCTGAAGATGTACTTGTTAGTATCCTTTTTATTTGAAGTGTTGTTGATTCGTTGTGCTGTGATTTAAAAAAAAATTACAATTGCAAAAGTTTTGATCATGCTGATTTGTCTGAGGTAAAGTTTTGCTGATGCACATTGTACTTGGCTTGTGGGTGTGTTAGTTATACACGGTTAACGGTTATATCCACCAGTCGGGCCGACCAAGTAATACAAAATAACATTCCAATTGGATGAGAGATAAATCATTGTGTTTGTTTGATAAAGACATTTTGCGAGCCATGTGGGTGATTCATTCCAAGTTTTCAAAACTATTCCACATGTAGAGCCGAAGCTCATTATAATTTGCACAACTGTTATCTAATCATAGTAGGTGTTCACTTTCAACTCTTCAATGCGGCATGCCCATAACAGCTGAGTGTTTCAGGAGCTAGGCTCAAAACTAGGGCTGCAGCTATCGATTCTTTTTGTAATCGATTAATCTACCACTTAATCGATCGATTAATCGATTAATCGGATAATAATTACTTTTTCTTTATTAAAGAGCAATAAGAGACAATAAGACGGGTATCTTAAAATTAACATCTAATTTGTCTTCTTTTTAGAAAAATTAAGTTTTATTGCTGAAATTGCATACATTAATAACTGTGAAACTAAACAATTTTAATGCATACAATTGCCATATTATATTAAATAAAAATCTATTTCAAATTACTTTAAAAAGGTAAACATAGTTCAATCTAAAACTAAACCTACAACCAATAAATCTAAATAGTAGTAATATAAATAACAGTAATGCCAATATAAATAATATAAATATTCTATAAATTCTATATAATATAAATATTCTAATATTCTATAAATATTCTATAAATAATATAAATAACTAAACATTGTATTTATGTTGTGCAACTTAACTTTCATGTATCAGCTTCAGCTCAGGCATGACATAAGCATTTACTGTCTTATTTACTCCTTTACTGAAGCAAAACATATTGGACAGGTTAACTTGGAACAAGAGATGTGCGGCTCAGCTCTATCGTCACCGAATCAGCTGTTAGAAGCAAACCATCCACCCGCACCCGATCGTCACAACTTCAAATCCTCCGTGTTAAGCGCAATGCTATCGTCACATATTAGCTACACTGAAGTAGGTTGCTAAACAAAACAAAAAAAAATATTTTGGCAAAATTACATTTACATAAACCAGGGTCGACAACCTATACATCACACGGAGGAATAACCGCTAGAACGTGATCAAACGCGAGATATGTTTAATTCAGTTAAAGTACATCACACATGCTGATCTTTTGAGCTAATCATTCATCATTGTAACACAGCTTGCTTTAAGTTAGTAGCTATAAATATGATTAAAGTGTGATATTTAAATTACACAAATCAATGAAATCACGCAGCTCTGAGCTCTGAAAGCACGAGCGCTGCTAATCTCACACACACACACACACACACACACACAACACGCGCGCGCGCGCGCGTTACAGCTTGTTCTGATATTTGTTGCGCCTAGTATTGAGAACATCTAATGGAGCATTTCGAAGATATTATCAAGTAGGATATATAAAGTCTCATTTCACACACATCACAATGACGGTGATCCATGTGCAAAGCTGCAAACTCCATCGAGTTCATGTGTTTGGAGTTGCTCGTATCTCCTCAGCTGACGCGTGAACTGCCGCAAATGAAACTTAAATGTTCAGCGTCGCATCCTGAAGCTCAACACACAGTTTTCTTCATTTAAAAACAGCGATATTAAATGATATTACCAGTGCTGATGCCCACCCGCTCTCTCTCTCTCTCGCATTGCGGTCTTTGGATCTCGACATGAGCTGAAAACGAAAGTTAAAGAACGACACGCATTCATTGCGTTTTAGCGTGATATGAGAGTTCCGCGTCTTTATTAAAATCAACATATTAACGATTTCTCTCATCCACCTGCAATGTTTGGGATGTTTACGCACCTGAACCGCGGATATAACCGCAATCCGCTCATACTCCGAGTCCTTACACAAAAAATGTCTTTCTGCAATATCTGTGTGTAGTTAAATGGACTAAGCGAAGCGTCGAGGCAGATGATTTTGCCTCGAGGATTTTTTTGATTCGATTAACTCGAGTTACTCGATGAATCGTTGCAGCCCTACTCAAAACCAGGGTAGAATATAGCCTATTACTTATTCATTATGAATAAGTTCATGACCCCTTTAATCACATCTGCTTTGCAATTTACTGTACATTTTAGTCCCATACAAGCCAGCAATCTTTCGTTCTGATTTTCAGAGCAAAATAACCACAGTCGATTCAATGAAAGCTCTTTTAAGAACTATTTTTGCCATATTAATTGAGCCATTTACTATTTTCACTGATTGAAGAAGCACGGAAATTGCACAACATCAAATCTACTGTACATACAGTTCTGTACGATTAAAAAACTGCAGAGTTAAATCAAACGAATGAGTAAACATTTATTCCAAGCATGCACTTTCTGTCAGAGGCTGATGGTGTTGTAGATCTCTGGCTGAAAAGCTGGGTTGTGTCTTTGACAGTTTGAGGCCAGGGCATTTTTGTAGGCAGAAATGCTTTGCTAGTTTTCTGGAGGGACGGGTCGTTCTGTGTCTTCCCTACTGCCTTTTTCCTGGACGATGAAAAATGTATTGTATAGGGCAGCAATGTGTCACGAATGTCAAACTCCACTGCCGAGTCAGCTTTTTGAGAAAATATGCTTTCGCCACAACATATCACCTGCGTGTCATAGTTTCAATGCTAAATTGTTCTCTTCTAATCGCATTTTATCATGCAGACTGTATCAAATAGAAACAAATGCACGTTGCTTATTTTGCAGATTAAATGTTGAATATGTTGTTTTGCAGTTTGTAAAGTGCTCTTTGCTTTTCATTTTACAGATTCATTGGGAGAGTGTGTGTCGACTCTTTCCAAGAGGTTCTCGGCCACCGAGTCATTCAGCGACGCTCTGAGTGGCATCTCTCATAGCCATAAGGACAGACACTCAGAGTTACGACACAGAAAAGAGCCATACATACAACAGGAAACTCTTAAAACTAAGGTAATCCAATGGTCATTGACAATGATAATGAAATGGGAAAATATCTGGTTTTAAACACGTGCTAAGTTCCTAAATGTGCTGTTTGCATTTATGTTGGCTTAATATAGTTTTTTAAAAACTTGTATATTGTCAGGAAGTTTACATTTAATGATCCTTAAAAATGGCATTAAATAATGTTTACATTTATTCATTTCAAAAACATTTTACAATATATCAAAGTAGAAATATCTTAATTAATCATTCGAAAATTACAACCTGAGGTCTTCTTCACGATATCAGGACAGTTTTGACATTTTTCACTTTATGCCAAATTACATTATAGAGGTATATTCAAGTCATTGTATTTACAGTATGAAAAGTATTTTTTTACTAGATTCATCACATTATTGACCCATATCTAGGGTTAAATTCCAAATTCACAATTTGCAGGACTTACTTTCCATGAACCTGTTGATTCCACAAGGCACATTCATTTCTGTTTTGCTTATTGATTCCTGTGTGCACATTTTAATGTGATTTTAAGCCTTTCAAGCCTAAGATGACATGAAAGAGAAATCAATTTAATTGAACATTTGTTACTAGCAATTTTCTATTCTGCACGTGCATCCAAGGCGCGCACACAGAGGGTTTTTTCTAGCCTTGAAATCTAGATGCACCCTAGCGGCAGCAAATCTAATCTGCCGCGAGTATTGTCTAGCAACTCTCAATACACTTCTGAGCTGTAAACGGCAAACTCTGGTCAGGCCAATCACATCCTGTATAGAGTCGGTGGGCGGGGCTTAATATAATGACGGCCGAGTTGCGCATGCGTGCTTCTAGTAAACACAGAAACTGGCGAATGGTGGTGTTACGTCTCCCTATTAAAAAATATGTCTAGGAGTAATAGGGTCGGTAACATATGTATTAAAGTAAAATAAATTTAAATGAAAGGAGCGGGTTCAGTTACTGATAAATGTATGATAAGAGATAGATAGAGACAGATTTAAACTTTTAACTCTTTTAGTTATTCCAAAAATTATAAACAAACCAACAAACACCCGATTGATTTACAAAGTAATATAGTGATCATAGGATAGAAAATTTACAGAATATATATACAAAATACTAAAACAAAAAGCGTGGAACTATGAGCGGTGCTAAAGCAAAGAAATCAACAAAACAAAAACCAGCTAACTTATCAATTGAAGTACTTAACTATCTTAAAAATAAAGACAGAAATAAACACCTAAACCAACTAAGCTACACTAACTAACAAACATACATACATAAGGTGGCAACCGCTCCTTACCTGGTGTGTATAAACAATTTCAAATACTACGTGTTGTATTATGTAGGTCACATGACATGCTGACACTATCCCATTGCTCTGAGTCCGAAATGAGCAGTGTAAACACGCCACAAACAAGTCAATGTTTCAAACTTAGTCGTAACCAAAGCAAAGTCTTTCAAAACCAAGTTTCAATAGCAAAATATCAATCGGGGAAAGTAGTAACAAATGATCAAAACAAACAAAAGAAAACACGCCTCTCTCTTCCTCCAGTTGCTTCCTGGTCTTTATACAGGTGAGATGAGTTCTGATTGGTTCCTTGGGAGGGATATCACTCCTGGGCAAATGATGATTGATGGGCAAACCGACCAATCGCGAACCTAAGAATGAATGACAGCTGAGAATAATAAAGGGGGGAAGAAAGAGAAGGAAAACCACCAAAATTTCGAATTCACTGACTTCTTTCGAATCGGCTTTGACCGCGACTCTGGAAGACTTGGAGTTAAGCTTTTTTCTGAGAAAAGAACAAAGAACGGCACATTCTTAAATGAAAGGAAAGATTTCTAATTTTCTAAGAAAATTAAAAGGAAAGATGTGTTCAGAGTTTTCCGACCGGATACGGCAAAAGTTTAATCTGTCAACGAGCTCTGCTCCACCTTCGTTGCTCTGGTTGGTTGTAGCGATATCCAATTGCGTGCACACCGTGCAGAGGGAGTTTAAAAGACAACCGCTTATCCCTTCCCTCAGATTGAGCCCTGTCAATGGTGAGTTTCCAGACCAAACATCTTGATGTGGGTCTGGCTTGTCAGGCTAGGGTTTGTCTTAAGTGAAAGTAAACAGTTAAGAAAAGAAACGTATGTGGACCATATCGGATCCGTACATGAGGTCTTAAAGTGACGGCAGCTTAATTTCTACTGCTGTCTGTGTCATTAGGGGTTTATCCATAGTTTATGAATTATAGGCAACAGTTCCTTGTGTAAGTGTTCTGTAGGCTGCTGATTTCTGTTCATGTTATGCAGCTGCAACAGAATGTTTTGCAAAAAGACAGAATAAATATATTCTCTAAATAGATTATTTGATTTCTTTATTTACCTTATTGGAATTAAAAGTTAAAATTCAAACGATACCCTACACACACATCTCAGCTTAATGTGATTTACTCACTTAATAATGCACGTTTTTGGACCAACATCCTTCCATGTGTCAATCACATTGTTTTACACTCTACTACATTTTGCTGTTAAAATGTCATGACGTCATATGGCAAACAATCATGTTAATGTCAAAATGAGTTATAGAAAAGTTATAGGAATCTACTGCCATATGCAAACGACTTTATAATGTGTCTATCAAACATTCTGGAAGTCAAGTTTTGTCTTTCTGATTTCAGGTCCTAAGTGATAAACTGCCCACCTCTATCCTGAAAAAGTCCAATGCGAGCAATGCAGAGTCCGACTCAACACGCAGGCGGAAAAACGAGAGGCGGGTTCGCTTCAGAGAGCCGGAGATCACTGTTCATGGTAAGAGAGTTCAAACAAACCTGCTCTAGCAGTCCCTAAAATCTCTCCCATAAAGTCTCTTTGAACTGTTCTTTGAAGAGCTGGCACTTAAAAATAGTAAAGTGAATTAAACATGTTGAAGTAGGTTGTAAAAGATTTTTCTTACTGAGAGCTGAGGTAAATGAATCCTCTCATTCTAGGGAAAAAAGGGGGATGCACAAACATGCCCAAGTGATTTACATGCAAATTAGGCAGTGTGCAATCTGTGCCAGCAAGACTGTTATGTTAATGAAACAAAGAATTTAATTTAAGGAAGGTAATTCAGGGAGCCTGTTCAGTTCTGTTGCACTTGATGCTTTAGTGCAATTCGTCTTTCACTCAAGAGCTCTTGTCTTGTCAAAAGGCCTTGTCAAAAAATTATCCAATGATGTAAACATAGTTCATTTCGGCTTTACAACAGCTCTAAGTCGGTTCAGTGTTGATTCAATACCATTGTAAAGATCATAATTTATTAAATCAGTTCATTATCATCCAGCTCCGTTCAGGGGGGTATTCCAGAAAGCAGGTTATGTGCCATACCAGGTATGTTTATGAGTAAGTAAGAGGATAACCTAACTCTCGGTTCCAAAAACAGAGGTAAATATCAGGCCATGTAAGTAAGCCATAACAACTCACTCTCTGAACATAACCTGCTCCAGAGCAGCTCATAAACCAGTGTAAGTTTGCTTAAGAAATATTCTGATATACATTATACAATTAATATAGTTCTATTAATATAACTAAATTTGTTATTCAATACAAAAATATATATTAATTCTAAAGCACTATTACAACAAGGTAATGTTTAAATGTTCAATTCAAATATATTTATTTTATTGTCTCAGTTCATTGTAACACATAGATCTATATTCAAATAATTAGCATCAAACAAACAATATAATCCTTATTCTCAGTGAATAAAGAATACTTATAAAACAAAAAGGTCAAAAAAATGATTGCACAACCACCAAATAGGTGGTGATGTGCATCAGGTAGGTTATGTAACTTGCCATTAAACAAAAGGAGGAGGAAGTAGATTGGCACACTTTTTCTTAGCGTCTGTTTCCGTGATGAATGATCTGATTCATTGCTCTGTTGAGAGAATGTCTTGTGTATTAACCGGGAACATACTCTGAGTTGTCTGAACTCCGGGACTCGTTTTTGAACCAGCATACCTCGAGTGCGCATGTTTTGGGTTAATCAATCGGGAGTTCAAGGTATATGTGACGGTAAGTTAACATTGCTTTCTGGAATACACCCCAGTTTTCAGTAGTGTCAGTACAGTCAAATAATATTGTTGAATATTAAGTGTCCCCAACTAAGCAAGCCAGAGGCGACAGTGGCAAGGAACTCCATTTCCATCAGGTGATAGAATGGAGAAAAAACCCTACCAGACTCAGTCGATGGTCAGTTCTCCTCTGGCCAACGTACGAACACGGTGTGATGTCGATTTCTGACCTATGATACAGTCTGAATCATGAAGTAGAATTAAAGTGCGGTCACATTGCCAAAATTTGACAAGCAAATGTCCAATGTCTATTGTCAATAGTGTAGCAATGTATGATGTACAGCTCACACAGAGATCACTATCAAAACAAGCAGCTCTCTATTGGTCAATTCAGCAAATTTCAAATTACTTTTGAAATGACTAGAATTCACCAACAGAGTAACTGTAAAGTGACCACACCTTTAGTTGCACCAATATGAATGTTTATAAAGTTTACAAAGACTTTGACTAACTTGAACTCAAACCTAAACCTTATTATTACTTTTCATGTTGGCTTTCCAGACATTCCGTACTATGACTGTTTAGGAGGTAAGAAAACTTGATAAGAAAAGTATTAAACAGTGTGGTAGATCTCAAAAATGCATGAAACATGCATGACATTTTCTTGCATGCAATCTGGGACTCAAACAAAACAGCCTGAAAGTTAATAAGTAGATATTTGCTGTTGTTTTAAGAATTTACATGAACTGTGCTAAAAATGTTTTGCCTTTGCCTATATAAATGTGATATTGAGGTATGTAAAGCATGCATGTAAAACCCAAAGAAAGTGCCATTTTCCTTAATTTTCTTTGGTTTAGAGTTCTGTTAGCTGTTGTGGAATTGCCCCAGACTCAGCCAGTAGTTAATGCTGCCCACGTGCTTTCAGGGATGTCCTACTTCTCACTTCTGAATTTGTTGTTAAGTTATTATTCATGGAAGACACTAGGTTCATTCTTGAATTCTAAAATGTAATGAAGATATTTTGCCAATATCCAGCATATTTTGAATAAAATATTGCGCCCCATTTGCAGACAATAAATAGAAAAATTACCTGCGCTATACATTCATAATCCGCTTGCTGAAAATTCTGGGGGGTTTTTGCAGTGTAAAATACAATAGTAATCAAATAGCCTTTTTTTTTTTTTTACGTAAATATACACTGCTCAGCCACAACATTAAAGACACACCTGCCTAATATCGTGTAGGTTCCCCTTGTGGGTGTCGCCAAAGCACTATCTGGCACCAAGACATTAGCAGCAGACCCTTTAAGTCCTTCAAGTTACAAGTTAGGGCCTAAATGGATCGGATTTGTTGTTCCAGCACATTTGATAGGTGCTTAATCGGATTGCGATCTGGGGAATTTGGAGGCCAAGGAAACACCATGTAACCCCTCCGGTCCCACTCAGAGTGGGACTCAAACCAGCATCTCTGGCATGGGAGGTGGGCCTGCTAAAAAGGACGCTAAAGGCCGCAGTCTATAGTGTGCATCTTGAGATCAGGGGAGTGAGGTTTACACCACAGCTCTTACTAGCTGACCTCTGTTACAGTTGCAGGGTGCATTATCCTGCTAGAGGCCAATGCCATCAGGGAACACCAATGTCATGAAGGGGTGTACATAGTCTGCAACAATCTTTAGGTAGGTGGTATGTGTCAAAGTGACATCCACTTGAATGCCAGGACCCCAGAATTCACAGCAGAACATTGTCCAGACTCCAGAGCATAACACTGCCTCTTCTGGCCTTTCTTCTTCCCATAGTGCATTCTGCTCCCATCTCATCAATGTTCTTCACTTCGCCTGTCAGTGATTTTAATGTTGTGGCTGATCGGTGACTGTAGCGGCAAGAGAAAGGAATGGAGATGTTGTGGGAAAACGAATAAAACTTAACAGTCAGTACAGCAATAGTTCTCTCCTCCACCATGTTAATGTTTATGACCCAGCCAACTAAGAAATGGGGGTATCAAAATGATCTCAGTTTCCTAGTCGTAAGTATGACTTGAGTGGTTGTTCATGTCTATTTTCTAACTAGACAACAAATAAATCAGAGATAAGCAGCATGTGATTTGTTTTTCAAAGCAACATTAGCAAAATAGCTTCTAACACAAGCTAACTAGCTTAAAAAACAATTCCATTAAAAAAATCCTTACAGTACCTTTAAATAATTCCTGTTTTAAGCATTTGCGCAGCTAACAAATGTAGCATTTGACCCCTAAATCCTTTTGAATTTGTTTTTGTGCTCCAGTGTATGACACACCCCAGAGCCATTTGCACCTGGCCTTGCTCACCTGCCTGTTCCTGCTGCTGTCTGCGCTGGGTCTAGCACTGTACTGCACGGACCGCCGAAGACCCCAGCGCGCCTGCGAGGAGCTGCAGACGGCACTGGCTGTGTACCTGCTTCAATTCAAACAGATCGTTTGGGCCTGCTGGATCTGGCTGACCATGCAATGACCATAACTGACCACAGAGGGCAGCAACGAGCTGGAAAAAACACGGTCAGGATGATTTTAAAGGACTGTGGAGGAAGTAAAAGAGATAAGGGTTCTTGTTTTTTATTGCTTTATTTTCACTGTTATAATCAGACTGGTCACCAGTCAAAGTCTTTGAGGATGTTCAACATCCGCACATTTTATTTTGTAGTTGATTGAAGGCCATGTGCTTTTCTACACCATTAAGTAATGGTGTTCTTTTTGCCCTTTATGGTGGCATATCTATTGCCACAGCCTCATTATACTGAGTCGTATATAATCAGAAACCTGTATATGTAGCTATTTGTCCTTGTAAAGCGGTTCTGGGCGATATGTTTTAAGGCATCTGTTTGACCTTTTCCAAATTGTGAAGCAATAGTAATTAAACCCTTTATTAGAATTATACAGGACTGTCAAAACAGAATATGAATGAATGAATTCTGTACATCACAGTTAGAGCCCGACTGATATATTGGTAGGTCAATATTATCGTGCGAGATATACTGAAACCTGTATCGGAAAAGGGCAACATGTTATAGTGTGTACATGCATAATGCCATGCTCATTGTCACAAATAGTTATAATTTAACCCTAAATGCATGAATGTTTCACCAATTCGAAACTATAACTATATTATATAACTATATCTTACACAGATGGATATCATGGCATAAAATTCTTTCAATAACAATTATACAAAAAATAAATAAAGCATATTTTGATACTTTTTGGAACTTGGAAGGGATCAATTTGAGCAGATGCTTTTTTACCATCACTATAATCATCAAAGCTTACTTCCCAAGTACATCCACTCAATTTTTGCGACCCATATTCTCGTTTTTTTGATTGCTGACAAATTCCACCATTAAGTGGGAGTAATATTTGTTTGTGTACAGTACTTGCTCTACAGTAAATCGCTACGCCATTTCAAGTTTTGCTGATGATATTTGTCTATTCTTGTTTTATGCGTGTGATAAATATGAGTTAATCATCATCACATCATTGCCCCTTGAGGGATAAAGATGAATTGCACTTATTGAGTCAGTTATTGTTGCGCAGAAATTGCTTACACTATTACATACCTCGGGTCGCTAGTCTAGTGACCCTATACGTTTTTTTAATTCTAAAAATCAATTAGAAAATGTTTTATAATGTTTTTTTTTTTTTTTCTTGTTATATTGTTTATAATGAATAGATTGAGGAACACTAGGAAATTTGAAGTCTAACTTTAAAAATGAAGGTAGTGAATGACGTCCCGGGTCGATGCGTTTGAGGGTTAATGCCGATAACACTTACAGACACACGCATATCGCATGTGCTTATAGAATGTTTAAATGCATGGGTCCAATTCCTGCTAGTGTTATACTTCGCGTTCCTTGCTTCTCACTATTTTGTCATAGGATCTAAATATCAATATAAGGGCTTTCTGATTCAAAAAGTGAATTTAAGAATCCTGTTGCACTTAATTTCTTTTATCACACAAATAAAGACTACACAAATTTGATTGTGGATCTATTTATGTGCTATTTCATGCCAGCATCAAAAACATTTTGATGTCATTTTATTTTAATTAAATATTAGATTAGTGGCATTATCTAGTAACTTTTGTGCAGATGCAATTAAAAAATTATATGAAATATTAAGAATGCAGTTAATACATAATGACATGAATATACCTCTGATGATTTTGTTATTGGTTAAGTTTGTACAATGTCATGTAGTACAACTCCCCAAAACTTTAATGATATTTACTGAATGAATACCGAATTGGAATGTAAAAAATAAAACGCTACATTAATTTTTATTATTTTTATTTTAGTAATGATTAAAAGTTCTAAAAGTTTCACCTAGATTTACTTTTCTTTGTCATGAACACTTTTAAGCCATTGGATCAGTCGGGCTCTACAGAATGTGCACACTGTGTTCTCTATGAATCAATGTATCACAGCTTTTGATGTTAAAAAATATTTTGTTTATTTAATTATTTTTAATGCACTTGCTGTACATAATGTGGTTGAATGTGTCTGGAATGCAAGACAATGCTATTTATTTTACTAATAATCAAATAGATTTAGAGTACAAATATGCGTTTTATGCATCTATCAACATGTACAAACAGAATGACACTAATCATTGTTAAGGATTATATTTATGAAAAGAGAAGAAGTGGCACAATGACGACACATTTATCTACTTTGCGAGTTGAAACAAAGGGCAAGGCTTTTAAGCACAAACGTTTCCATCTGCCGCAAATTTTCTCTGAAAAGAGATACGTGACTGTTCAAGGATGAGTTGGCCATATTGTCTCATGCACAGCCAGATTTAACTGGCAAATGAAAGAATGCCATTTTAGAGGGTTGAGAGTTGAATTTTAGTTTATATTTTACATTAATCTGTACCAGCATTTTGGCCTAAGCCTAATAATGTTTTACTCTGTTTTGTATAAGAAGTTTCTTTTTCAAACTTTTTTTTACTATTCCAAAGGATAGGTCACTCCGAAATGATAATAAGGGGCCGAGCACCGAGGGTGCGGATCGTTAGATTTTAGGCCGCTAGACCGTTTGCGGGAAAGTTACTCTGTGGTACTCTGATAGAGGTCAGTACCATTAGTAAGCACACAAAATTTGGAGTCTCTAAACCATTTCCTCTAGCGCCACCAACTGTCCAAATTTTCACTCATGTTTATGCTAATAACTTTTGAACCATAAGGGCTAGAAACAAAATAATTTTTCCTCAAGCCGAGTCGATTGCACCCTGTAATGTAAATTTTCCCGCCATTTTTAATTAACTGAAAACCAACTTTTTCAAACTCCTCCTAGGCCGTTGGTCCAATTTACACGAAAATCTGTAGATCATCAAGTTGATTCTATGGGCTCATTTCAAGGACACAAAAAAATTAGTAGGATTGTGCCTCTTTGTGGTGCTATAATTAAACAAAACATGTAATTGAGTCTATACAACTCAATTTATTAATGTGGGGTTTTAACATTTTTGCTTAAAATGTTTCTTTACTCATTTTTGAAGTTGGTCTGCTGCTAGCTTCCTTGTTTGCTTTTGTTGCGCTTTGCCCCGGTAATGGCTGCTTGCAGCTGTATTTTGATGTTTATCTGTTTCTCCAGGGCATCCAAGATATAGGTGACTGTTTCTTCAGAAGAACACAAATGAAGATTTTTAAATCTAACCTTTGCAGTCTGTCAGTCATATAATGCATGTGAATGGTAACAAAATCTATGAGAGTACAACAACAAAAAAACATGCACAGACGACTCCATATTAAACTTTGCGGCTCGTGACGACACGCTGATGTCTTAAGATACTAAACGACAACACATTGTGTAAAGATTTCACTCACCTGAATGATGGCTCGCTCAAGGCTGGTGGACACTGGTGTATTAGAGGAGAGAAAAAAAATTCAACACTAAATTTTATATAAATAAAATTAAATATAAATACTTTTCAGTTTCAAACCGATCGTTTCGTGTCTTAAGACATCAGTGTATCGTCACGAGCCGCAGGCTTTAATATAGATTTGTTGGTGCATGATTTTTTATTTTTTTTTACTCATAGACTTCGTTACCATTTACATGTGCTATACGATAGGCAGACTGCATCAGTTGGAGTTAAAAAATCTTCATTTGTGTTCTACTGAAAAAACAGTCACCTACATCGTGGATGCCTTGGGGTAAGCAGATAAAACATACAATTTTCATTTTTGGGTGAACTATCCCTTTAAGTTTTAGTCTTCTAATATTCTTTTACAGCTGCAGCTATTCAGTCTATAGTTTTATAGCATTTTTTTTAAATCAAATTACATCAGTCTTTTGGTTGTAGTGTCAAAAATAAGCTTTCATAATTAATATTTTCTTCATATATTATGTACTGCTAGAGTAAGTAAGGAGATAGGCAGAAGGACAGCCTTAGTCACTTTCATTGTGTACACACACTGACCCCAAACTTTTGAATGGTTGTGTAAGATTTTTTTTAATACTTTGTCCCACACAGATGCATCCAATTGATCAAAGTGACACTAAAGAAATACCACAGAAATATTAAGCAGCACAACTGTTTGATAATAAGAAATGCACCAAATCATCATATCAGAATGATTTCTGAAGGATCATGTGACACTGAAGTAATAATGCTGAAAATACATCTTTGGGTCACAGGAATAAATTACATTTTTACATATTTTCAATTTGAAAACAGTTATATTAAATTGTAACATTATTTGTAATAATTGTTCACAATATTACTGTTTTTACCGTATTTTTATTGAAAACCATAAAATCTTACCAATCCCAAAAATTGGATTCAATTTATCACAGCAAGTGATGAAGAGAAACGAGTTAAAGGTGCATCAAATCACTGTGAGTTACACCTGAATATGTCAGACACAAAACAAATGTTTTAATATATGGGGGTCATTTACATTATGTATTTGCATTTCATATGTGCACCAAATATTAAATGTATGCAACAGACAGTTAATTAGCACACTTGCTTAATGTACCGATTTGAGGGGAATTCAGATCGAATCAACAAAATATTTTGTACTGTTGGGCCAGCCAATCACTGAAGCAATAAAATCGCCCCAGGTCCAGTAATGCGTATTTCAATAGAGGTGCTTTTGGCAGTAAATTCACTGCTTTTCTTTTTCCTTTCTTTTGTTTAAAAAAAGTCACAATTAAAGAGAGCTTTAACCAGACACTAGTTTAAAGACTTTATTTTAATGAACAGAAAAATCACCAATTGCTTTGTATTTTCATCATCATTGCTGTTTATACTGCTATCACTGCTTTTTATTAATTAAAAGCCCTAAAACAAATATAGGCTTATAATGTTGAAGAGATGTGTTCAAACTATGACACAATAAATAAAATGATGCACAAAAAGTCTGCATAATGTTTTGTGGGCCTGAGTGGGTTGCAGTTACAGTGAATCACGACTAATGCTCACACGCCATAAACTAGCGAAACTTAAATATAGAAACTAGGCTAATTAAGTAAGGGACAACGTACATCCAGCTGGTTGTTATCGCAGAATAAACCCCGACAGTGTGATCTTGCGTCACTCTGAAGGGGTTTCAACCAGCAACCAGCTGGATGTGCTTATTACACGGCTACTTGTCTCAAGTTAGACACGAAATATTGGCTTCAAATATTTGATTAGCTCTTAGGCAAAGCTTCCGCGAAGAAAAACTGTTCCAAACTGCTTAAAGCCATCATCTGTTGCTGAAAAGATTTGTTTTTACCATATATGTTGAAATGAATGCTGAAAGGGTTTTTTCGCAGAACTCGACATTAAGCATGTTCATGTGCTTACGTTCAAGTAAATCGGTCGTTTACTTGTCCAAATAAAAAAAAATTGTGTTGTAAATATAATTTATTCTGAATTTATTCTGCAATATTCTCACCAGTGTTCAGTCAGCTTTGGTATATTTTATTTAAATCTGGATATTTGTGATATTTTTACCTTTTATAAAGAGCGTTTTTCCCCTAATCTTATTAAATATAGGCAATGTTTTAATATTATATTCTTAAATTTGATCTATACATTAAATTAATATAAGACACTAAAGGGCTGTTAACAATCAAATTAAATCATTTACACTGAAAAATTAATAACTGCATTTTTATTAACATATTGTGAGATTTGTATTTTTGAATAAACAAATAAGAAATGTTGGAAAGTATGTTTAAACATGAACCTAAACCTCCAGTAGGTGGTAGCAGGTAAGTCTTCATAAGTGAGTCATTGAGTCATTCATCAAACGATTCTTTCAAAACGATGAATCATTCAGTCGTGGTTCTGCGTGATCTTTGTTTTGAACTATTTTTGCTGCTGAAATAGAACAAAAGCTTTCCAATATTGAATCTAAAATGTACTTGACTTAATGTTTATTAAAAATTAATGTTCATTAATTGTTTTTGGAACTGTCATATGAAATCTGTAATTTTCAGTCGTGATGGTATTCAGGAAAACAGCACACTGTTCTGTGTTGTTGTTCAACTGTTATAAATATAAAAACTTCACATTTTTAATGTTTACCGCAGTGACTGTGTGAGCGGCACTCATTTGCTTCGTTTTTTTTTCACTTGTCTCTTTAATGCTGAGACCTGAGTTCACACAAAAAATTTAAATTAGCTCATGATTTTCTCACCCTCAATTCATTCTAGATGTATGATTGTATTCGTCTAAAAGAAGAATGTCATAGTTATATTAAAAGTCCTGGCTAATCCAAGCTTTATAATAGCAGTGATTATAGCTGTTTTTTGGAGTCCTTAAAAGTGCAGCTGTCCATCACATAACCTGCTCGACGCGGCTCTGGGGAGGTTAAAGGGGGGGTATCACACAGTTTAGGCTACACCGCTAAAAAGTCACACACATCTGAAAAGTCAGGATTGCGCCCAGTTATTGCGTTGAGAACATCTGTGGAAAAAAACATTGTCCTAAATAAACGATGGATATCAATCAGATTCAGCCATACACATATACATACATAGATCCAGGGGCTGAAATTGAAGAGGAGCAGCAGCAACAACACTACAGCAGGACGTTTCTATGTGGTACCGTTATGTACTCTAACTGTATATATTTTCTACCAGCTTGTGCAAATTACAAATAACTTTGTTGTTGTAATTTTTTTTATTTGCCCGTTTTAAAAGGCGAGAAGACTAACCATGTTCTGTACACTTTGTCAGTGGCCACTCCGTTGTTGAGAGCCGACCCTGGGTGAATGCTCATTGGACAGTCCGCACTTTGATTGATGTTTTTTGGACCAATAGTATAATAGTATTGTTATTATCGTGTGGGCGGAGCTAAAGAATGACGATCGCGCACAAAGCGGTGACGTCCTCAAGCGTGGAGAAACCCATGGCTATCTCAGCTAATACAGATATGATCCAGAATCAGATTCAGAGGAAGAAATAAATTGAACAGGAGAAACAGCAACAGCAGGACATCCGTCTCTGTGGTATGTACTGTATTTAGTGGCCTGTCAACATTTGTGTGTCTTTACTCGCAGTTTATGAGGACATGATTCGGTTTATGGACTATTGTATGCGACTAAACTAGCAGTAGCAAGCAACGGTTTTGCACGTCAGGCTAGTGTAACGTTATACATAGAACAACAATGGAGTCTATTTGAATGACGCATTTGAATGACGAAGCACGAGATCGTGTCGTTTACTGATGTTTACTCACGCGACAACAGCACAGACATTTGAAGCAGTTTTACTCACCGGCTGCTTCCAAAGCAGAACCGAACCTTTATTGCTGGGACCGCTCCGTCAAAAACACACTTCTTTGGTATGATTTGCTAAAGTCCTGTGACAGCAGTGACCGTGGAGAGCCGCAATGTTGTGAAGCTTCCCGTCATTTCTTCCCGTCGTTCAAATCGGTTCAAATGCAGCGCTGCCTTCCCAGAATGCTGTGCTGAAGCGTTGAAGTCGCTTGATGTCACCCATAGGAATAAAGTGGAGCGCGGCGCGGACTAAACCGACATAAGTGTTCACGGACGAGTGGATCTGCACCTGAGCGAGTGTTTATGGGCGTGCATTTCCTCCCTCGCTCTAGTGACGTGCGTGCGCACCCTACCGGGAGAAGAGCCCGTACGGCCCATACAAGGACCTTAAGCTCTATTAACGTCAAGCCGACCCATACTCGAAAAAAACTCTCCGAAACTTGTGAGAAACCGGAAGGAGTATTTTTGACACAGAAATACTCCATCAAACATCCAACATTAGTTTTTGAAACTTAGTCTATGTTTAGGATGGGAATCCAAGTCTTTAACAGTGTAAAAAGCTCAGTATGCATGAAACAGCATTTCACCGCGGGCTCTTCCAGGATTCTCTCACTTGAAAAAAAAATCACACTTGACGCGAAGCTTAGCGCCGGACGCGCACATTATATAGGCTTACGCGCAAGCTCAGCTTTGAATCCACTCTGACAGAAGAGCTGCACGATGTGTACATCTTGTTGCAAAGGGTGAAATCAGTACATTGGCACTCTGTGGCGAGACAGGATTTTGAACAACTTCCTGATTTGCCGAGGACAGGGTTAGCCTACACTCATTGAAAATAATGTGTTTGAATTTTAAAGACGTGGCGCAGTGCTGTAATTACTTTTGCATGGCCTGGCAACAAATGTGTAGGTTTATATAATGTTATATGCTAAACTGATTTTATTTCAGGTGCGGGTCCGGTGTCGGTTCTATATTTACAAAAGATTTACAAAATCGGACCGGTGCAGCTCGCCCACCGTCCAATTTCAAGTGCAGTGGGTGCAACCAGAGCCGAGTTAGGACTCCCATAGACTTCCATAGGAACTGAGGAATGCGGAAGTAAAGCACGTCACGGAGCGACCAATAGTTCCAAACAACCAATACTTCCACCATTGAACACCATTCATTTCAGTGTATCTCAAGTAGCCTAGAAATCTAGACGCACCCTATCAGCAGCAAATCTAATCGAGTATCATCTAGCAACTCTCAATACAGTTCTGAGCTGTAAAAACCAAACTCTGGTCAGGCCAATCGCATCGTGTATAGAGTCGGTGGGCGGGGCTTAACATAATGACGGCAGAGATGCGCTTGCGTGCTACTAGTAAACAAAGAATATCTATGTCTTGATCAGGTGTGAAAGAGGGAGAAATCAAGAAAATATAAATATACTAAATAGTTTATGTGACCAGGCAGGGAGTATTTACACAGCGGTAAAAGGTCATATGTATGGAACATCTTTGTGTGAGGCGGAAAGTGTACATCGCATGCTCCAACTGATAAATTAACTATGTGATCATGTTGTTTACTTGCACTTACGTGCCGATAGCCAACCACACAAATACACATTTGGAGCAGTTTCACCACCTGCGGCACATGACTGTGAACCTTTATCGTTGGGAACGCAAATTATTTTTATTATTGGGTGAACTAACCCTTGAAGTCTTCCATTGTAAGCTGTGGTGGTGGTTAATGCCGCCTTTGTGTGCTATTGGAAATTTGATAATTCCCACTTCTGCAGTCATGATTACGAGCTCCACCCATTCAAATTTTGAAATGGGAGGGCGTTCATGTGCAATTTTTATCTAGGAAACTCGTGAATGCAGCATAAGTGTTTTTCAGTCACAAGATAATGGCAGACCGTCAACAACAGCATTAAGCATAAGTAGTATCAGTCAAGATAACTCAGTACTCGGAGCAGTGTGTTATTCACTTTGGCGGTTGTTATCTGGGAATAACATAACGCTAGAATGTGCGATTTGACCAATCAGAATCAAGTATTCCACAGAGCCGTGTAAAAACCAAAAATAAAAGGCATACATCAAAATTTATTCTCGCATGCGCAACAATACTTCAAAACATAGTGAACATTATAAAGTGTAAATTTGTAGATTCTAGGAAAGCAAGTAACCCATATGAAGCAAATCATTAAATTAGCGCTCCATTTCATCAGAGTGCGATGTCATATCCTGAAGACAGAATAGGCACTTCAATATCTTTATAGAGCCTTCCTCTTCTTCTTTTTTTATAACATATGTACATGCAAGCATGTTTTAAATTCCTTTACATAGGAAGGATACTATCACAGTCATATACATGATTATATATGTCTTACACATAGAGGCAGTACTGGAAGGGAATGGTCTTTATGTAAAGAAAACCAGACATGGATCACACACTTTAAATAGTGTTAAATCTAGTATTGCCAGAGCTACAATGTACTAAATCCAACTCCTCAGCTAACGTATCACTGATGGAATGGAGACTGACTGAAAGCTATTGCTTAAATCTTGAACTGCTTTAAATAGGCTTTAGAAGGAAAGCATTTGGCTGAGTAAAAACATAATTGTCAATAAGACTTTGATTGTATGTCTCACAGGAAATATAAGAACAATTATTTAAGCATACTTCCTTAAAGGGATAGTTCATCGCAAGAAAAAAAAAGGAGAAAATTCTGTCATAATTTTCTTCCTCTCACGTCATTCCAAACCCATACAATTTTGGTTCGTGTTGAAACACAAATGAAGATATTTCTGTCCCTCCACTGACAATCCATGCCAAAAAACTTCATAAAGTCATCATATAAGTAATACATATGTATCAAGTCAGAGAAATGATTGCTTTATAGGATTAATATTTAGGCTTTTGTTTACATTGAAATTGACCAATGCACATACATTGATTACATCAAATATGGTAAACGGAGGCTCAAATGTATGCATAAATTGATGCATGACAGCCAATGAGGTTTGTTCTTTTGTGTCATGTATGCATATTGCACTTTGTTTACCATTTTTGATGTGCTCTATATGTACATTAATCAGTGTTTATATGTGAATATAAGCCTAAATTAAATCTGTTCATCATATAAACTGATTATGTCTCTTTAAAAAGCCTTGGATTAATTGCTTAATGAATTAGTTCACTTTAAAATGAAAATTTCCTGATATTTTACTCACCCCCTTCTCATCCAAGATGTCTTTCTTTCTTCAGTCAAAAAGAAATTAAGTTTTTTGAAGAAAACATTCCATGATTTTTAAATTGCATCCAAAAGGTCCAAATCAATGCCATTTCAAAGGGCTTCAGAGGTCCTGCATGATCCCAGATGAGGAATACGGTATTATCTAGCGAAACGATCTGCCATAAAAAAAATATATATATATATTTTGTAACTAAATTGCTTCAACCTTTTGGTTGCCATTAAAAACAATTATGTGAAGAAAAATCCTGGAATGTTTTCCTCAAAAAACATTTTTTAAACTGGAGAAAGAAAGACGAACATCTTGGATAAGATAAGGGTGAGTAAAATATCAGGACACTTCTCATTTTGAAGTGAACTAATCTTTTAAAGGTGCGGTATGTAGAATTGACTGCTAGTGGTTTAAAAAGGTACTGCAGTCCAAATTCTAAATATTAGAGTTCGTAGTTTCCCCCATTCCCTCCTCAGACATGGAACACACATTTCAAAGTAGAATAACTGGCTGTAGCATTTGTTTTCTGAGAAACAATTAGGTCAACTTGGCATGTTTCCCAAATTTTGAAACCAAGGGACGGATTTTTTTACACTTGTCATTAACTTTCTGAAGCTTTGGTGGGTGGGACAGGTTTCATTAAATATCTTTTGAAAAGGCTTATGGATTTGGAACAACGTGAGCGAGTAAATGATGACAGATTGTTCATTTTTGAGTGAACTATCCTTTTACATTATTCATGCGCACTGTCCATTTTGCTCAGGGTCTTGTGTTTTAAGCTCAACATCAAAAAATCTTGTGGGTCCATGATGAATGTCTATTCTCAGTAAAATAAAATGTTTTTCAGAATCATTTGGTTTAGTTAAGTTCAACTGAACTGAACTCAAAAATTAAGAAAAAACTAATAATTTAGAAGCTTATGAATACATTTTTGTTGACAGTATGCCAATGGAAATTTTCTATAATTGTTGCACTGCAAAATGTTGAATTGATCATATCATGCCACTTTTCTCGTCTACCACATCAGAGCACCGTCGTGATGAGCGTCCAAGTAGGAACTCTTTCTCGTGGATCAAGCTGTCGACCAGATCCTCTTGGCGGTAGTTATGGTAGACCTTCAGAAAAGCCATGACCGTGATACCCAGCCAAGTCAGCCAGGCAGCCCACAAGCCAAACTAGAGGAAGCAGAGACCAAAACATGAAAGCAAGAAAGCATCTTAGAACTTTCGGTCCCATTGTCATGAAGTCAATGGGGTTTTTTTTAAATAAGATTTTGGTTAAATACCTAAAATAAGGTCTGTGGTTAACTCACGCTCAAGCTATTTTTATGTTTTAGTTTAAGTCAAGAAACGAAAAGCTTTTACTTGTCTTTAACTCCCCGCCATTGATGGTATTTTCCGGCTTCCCGTGTTTTCTCTGTTATACGGTAAGGGGAGCATTTTTGAGACCCAAAGTGGGCGGAGCCGACTGTCGCCATCTTGGCAGCGTGTCACTCCCAGATAACCAAAAATGGGCAAAGAGGTGGAATTTGGATGGAGCAGACAAACGGCTAGTAGTGACAGCAGCGGCAATAAACCTGTCACTCAAGTGGCCATGCACTTAACTATGCAGAATTTTAAGGCTTAATATAATTTAAATGGATGAATTATACAAAACAGTTATATAAAAATGAAAAAACTCACAATTTTCATATGTCAGTTGTTGTAAAATTAGCTATATAGACCAAACCCACTTTTGGTAGCAGACTGTAAACATTTTTTTAGTTTGGTCTTTTAACAAACCTCATGGGGGTCTATGGGATTGAGTCTCTTTTGAAGCCTGTCTTTAGCGGCCAGTTGATGAATTGCAGTTAAAGACACTTGAGAGAATGGAATGTTGCCGCTTCATCAAAACACACCAAAAAAGAAGCAGAAACAAGCAATAAAAGCATTTTTTTAGGCATGTATTATTCTTTGGGCAATTTTCTCAGCTTTTTGATCGAAATGTTGCTTTCATTATGAAACTTACCCATATTCAGGTGTTGATAAAAAAAAAGAATGAATGCTATAATAAAAAAATAAATAATAAAAAGCTCTATTTATTTTGATATATTGCATGTTCAGATATTCATACAATAAAAAAATATATATAATTATTAAAAACACTTAGCCTAAAAATCTAGACGCACCCTAGCACCAGCATAATTAACCTGCCCGCGAGTGTCGTCTAGCAACTCTCAATACCCTTCTGAGCTGTATTCGCCTAACTCTTGCCGGGCCAATCACATCGTGTATAGAGTCGGTGGGCGGGGCCAAAATGACGACGGCCGAGTTGCGTTTGCGTGCTTCTAGTAAACACAGAAGCTGGCAAACGGCGGTCTTTCGAATCAGCTTTTACCGCGACTCTGGAAGACTTGGAGTTAAGCTTTTCTCTGAGAAAAGAACGGCACTGAAGTCATTCTTAAAAAGGGAAGATGTGTTCGGAGTTTTGCTGATCGAATGTTTAATCTATCAACAAGCTCTGTTTCACCTTCGTTGCTCTGGTTGGTTGTAGCGCTATCCTATCGCGTGCAGAGGGAGTTTGAAAGACAACCATTTATCCGCCCCTCGGATTGAGCCCTGTCTATGGTGAGTTTCCAGACCAAACATCTTGATGTGGGTCTGGCTTGTCAGGCTAAAAAACACTGGCAGTGGTTGGCAACTTTTTAATAAAATAAAAAAAGCGGTGGTGGGAAAGAGTTAAAATGTGGTTGTTAACAAGTAGCTAAATTGGACTAAAAAAGTTGTCAGGGAACCTCTTACTTCTGCCAATTGCATTTAGGCTTCAAAATTCATAAAAGCTGTGATGTTTGTGAATGTTACCAAAATGTGCAAGAATCATAAACTTTTGTTAGTCACAGCTTTTTTTCTGCAATAATCCAAAAGCCAGTGAGAAAATCCTATTGGGTGTTTGTTGAGGTAACCAGGGTGATGCTAAAAAAATAAAAAAATAAATGGACTGGCCTAAAATACGTCATTACTGCATCACTCTATTGGAGGCGTTTGGTCTGTTTAAAGATATATAAACCTTATGACATTTTGAACAGTTTGATGTTTGAAGGAATGTCAGCTTTAAGAGGTTGCAGAAGTGTCAATTCATTACAAGGTAGTTTTCAATATGCTCTAGTGTTTGCAGATACAACTGAAACGTTGTTAAAGGTATAGTTCATCCAGAAAATGAACATTCTACCATCATTTAATCAACTCCATTTCATTCTTAATTTGTATGACTGTTTCTTCTGTGGAACATAGATATGAAATGATATTTTAAGAAATATCTCAGTGTATCTAAAAAAAAAAATCATACAATGGAAATCAATATTCAAAATATCATCTTTTGTGCTCCGCAGAAGAACAAACATCACACAAGTGATAACGTGTAATTGTACATTTTTTAGATGAACTATCCCCCTAAGACAACATAAACCCTGATGATATAAAACACTCATGTAGTCATTACACACTTAAATGTATTCAAATGTATTCTTAAATGTCCAACCTGTGCAATGGCAAACTGGTCATAAAAAGCAGAGTTGTCCAACCCTAGTTCAAGATCCGTGTCCTGGAGATCTTCACAGCTAGAAATGAACAGTAATCATTGTTAGAAATTATTCACAGACTCTTGAAGAATCAACATTTATTGAGAGGATGCTGTTTATAAAAACTTAAAGAACTGCTTGTTAGACAAATTCAGAGTTTATATTCAAATACTGTAGCAGTTTATGGATACTGAAATGTGACAGAACTTTAACAGTCACTGAAGTGAACTGAGCCCAAAAGCCCCTGGCCAATTTCAATGTCACTAAAGCCTCCTCTGACAGAGAAAAACAGGCCTACACAATTAATTGGGGCTATTTCCAAGCTAAAAAGGCAGTCTGAAAACATCTCTCACACATTGTTTTAGTGTTCTTCCATCTACATATAGACACAGTAAAGGCTTACCTGAACATCATGCTTACCTGCTGGGCATACTGCCTCCTTCCGTGATGGCATCGCACCATAGGTTGAATCCTACACTTACTATTGTGCTGGAGAGGAATACAGCAAACACTACGAAAGTGCTGATGAGCAGGTTTAGGAAGGCATTGAAGATTGAGCTATATAAACAGAAGAGAGAAATGAATTGTTTACTTCTGTGGAACACAAAAGAGGGTTGTGGCTAGTAGCGAGGCGAGGGACCATGAGAGCGGGCAGGTGACAAGTGGTAAAGAGTGCCAGCTGTGCGCCACAAAGGTATTTTCCAGAATGTTGAGCTGCTCTTTTCCATAAAATGACAAAAGACAGTGATTCACACTGTTTAGCTCCAAGAAGCTTCCAGTTCTCCCTATTTTGTCTTCTATTCCAAGTGTTCTGAAGATATTAAAACTGATTGATGTGTGAAAAAGACAAATCTCATTCACGCTTACTTAATGTTTCATAATTAATTACCTCCTTATTAGTCAGAAGACGTGCAAGAAGGAATGATGTTTGAATTGCATTGTCACTGTTACATAATATTTATATGTGCCATTTACTTGATGTTACATTTATAAAAGTTTATTTTGTAAGGTGAAGACTGTTATCAATTTAATTCGCCTTTAAAACTTTGAAATAACAACAATCATATTTTAAAAACAAAAATAACTCACGGACAAACAAAAAAAAAAAAAAATTTAGAGCAGAAATTCCATCCAATGAGTGCCCACAGCCTAAACACAGGCGCTACTCTTCTGCATAATGCTAACCACAAAATTACAGAAACTCCTCAATGTCCAGCATAACTAAACATAACACTACATAAACTAACAACATCTTTCCCTTTACTGAAAAACAACACTTTAATCTATACATTTTCTCTCCTAGTATAGTCCCTTGCAAAGCATGCTGGGAACTACAGATCCACTGCTCAGTTAGTTATGTCAGCACAAATATTTAATGTAGTTTTAACACAAATTAATTAAGTAAACTTTAGTTTTAAATATATTAGGCTGATTAAACACAAACATATCTAATTTCGACACAACTTAATTTAATTAAGTAAAGTAAGCACAATGTAATTGTGTCTTATCTATGAAGAGCCTAAGGTTTAGAACATGTTAATGATTAAAATTTACAATTTTAGGAATGGTGATTTCAAAAATTAAATTTTTATTTTAATGAAAAAGGATACAATAACGATGTTACTTTTTATAGTGATTTAACCTGAGAATTAAAGGGGCTGTTTGGAAGAATTTTCATGTATTATACAGTAAAGCACGTTCACACAAAAGATCGATAACTATAATGATAACTACATATGCGTTCACACAGCGGACGATGTTGTTTATTCTCTGATCCAAAATGAAAAATTGCGACTTTTTTCCTCAAAATTGCGACTTTGTATCAAGCAATTCTGACTTTATAACTCACAATTAGCTACAACTTTGTCACGCAGTTCTCAAATAACTTTTTTTATTTAATTTATTATTCTGTGATGGAAACAAGCTTCCATATTTAACTGCTGCTTTCTCAGGCCTGTCATTAGTTAATTTTGTTATTGAGTGAGAATATTTATATCTCAATCTCGTGGCTCTTAGCACCAGGAAGGTTAACAGCGAATCGCTGCAATTGTATTTACAACTTGCTTTTATTTTTAAGCAAAGAACGAAAAAGAACTTTGCCGCGAGTATATTTGTCCATTGAATCGCGTTCATAAGTCGCTTGCCGCAGTAAGGCCACAATGTCGCTAATAACAATGGTTTCTGAATTCTACATATAGCCTCTTTAAGTTTACTGTAATTTAGTTGGCTATCTAGCATGTGCATTTAGAGTAAACCACATCTCCTTTGATGGCAGACTGGACAAACTAGCAATAATTAATCAATATAACCTCATTATTCAGTAAGCAAATTATTATTTAAAAAAAATTAAATTAATTCGTTTGTGTCTAAAGTTAACCATTCAAATGTATACCCGCTCAATTAGTCTTTATATGATAATGAAACTACATAATCACAGATTGTATCTGTTTGTTATGATATTTAACAATTTTCCCATATATAGGCTACAATTACATATTTAACTAGAAGCTCCTCTGTTTTGCTATATGACATAACTGTTTCCATGCATCCCAAACATCGCACTTCCACTCATTTATGTGAGAACATCATATTCACAAGTAATACGATGAAATGAACAATCACTCACTCGTCGTGGCCTTTGCAGATGAAAAGCAGCAGCCTCCAGGCTTGCACGGCGGACAGGATGAGGGACGCGATGCCCACGGCGGTGATGAAGCTGCAGGATGACTGTGGTCCCCATTCCTCAATGATGAAGCGCTGCTTAGACACAGTGATGTTCTCATTCTGCCACATACCTCGCGTAAAAAGCAGACATTTCCCACGGAAATCCTCCGTGTTTTCCGACAGAGGTACTATAGCTATAAAGCCAAAGACGAAGGCTAAAAAATAAAGGATGCATTGCGCAAATATGAAATTATCCATTGGCATTTTGTCAGAGCTGTGGTGTCAGTGCGGCTCGAGCTCTCGCGCTGCGGTTGCGCAGTCGGACTCTGCAGCAGAGGAGAGCAGCGAACGAACACAGCTGAAGGCCTTTTTTTGGGAGAAAAAAAAATGGAAGCGGAACCCCACAGCACTTATTAGTCGTAGTTTTTAGTCGTAGTTTTTATGGAAGGCTAATCAATACAAAATTCTGGAAAAAGTGGATAACACTTTTAACACATTATTAAATTAACTCACTAGGCCTAACTAATCGAAGACAGTTTTGTAGGGCTTTAACAGCAGGCCTACTGTTTCAAGAATAAGTAGCTTTACAGTGGTGTCCAATTCAAGTTATATTTACTTAATACTAAAAAAGCATGATGACGAGAAGAAGAGCTCAGTTCAGTCTGCACACAGAAAGCTTCCTCTAAGACACCAGAGCATGAGTACTGAATAGAGCTCTCTTTTGTGTGATTTTTGCACTTTACCTGACCAATACACACAATTATTTGAATTCTGGGCAAAGTATAAAAAAGAATACAAATTTAAAAATAATTACATGCTGAAAGCTGTCAAAAAGGAAAGGATGCACAAGGATATGATTTTTTCCTATCAGTTAATTTATATGAATATAAATTAATACATTTAATACAACAGTGTTGTAGGTGAATATTCAGTCATGGTCAGAATTATTGCCTACCTTGGTATATAAACAAAGAAGCCTGTTAAACTAATATATATATATATTTTAAATCACAAATATCTAACCTTTAATTGAAGTAAAACAATTGAAAATGGGGTTAAAATCTCTCTATGAAATATTGTTTTCTCTAATACACAATGGCTAATTAATGGCACCCTTTAAATTAATACTTTTTGCATTATCCTTTTGCCAAGTCCTGACGAAAGAGCCAACCCACATCCCATTATAAGATTTCCAGCAGAAGCGGCCATTTTTTTTTAAATTTGTATTTGTTGGTATTTGCTTGTTGTTGGTATCATATACACTCACCTAAAGGATTGAAGACTGGAAATTTTTTGTCTGGTCGATGAGTCTCGATTTCTGTTCAGACATTCAGATGGTAGAGTCAGAATTTGGCGTGAACAGAATGAGAACATGGATCCATCATGCCTTGTTACCACTGTGCAGGCTGGTGGTGGTGGTGTAATGGTGTGGGGGATGTTTTCTTGGCACACTTTAGGCCCCTTAGTGCCAACTGGGCATCGTTTAAATGCCACGGCCTACCTGAGCATTGTTTCTGACCATGTCCATCCCTTTATGACCACCATGTACCCATCCTCTGATGGCTACTTCCAGCAGGATAATGCACCATGTCACAAACCTTGAATCATTTCAAATTGGTTTCTTGAACATGACAGTGTGTTCACTGTACTAAAATGGCCCCCACAGTCACCAGATCTCAACCCAATAGAGCATCTTTGGGATGTGGTGGAACGGGAGCTTCATGCCCTGGATGTGAATCCCACAAATCTCCATCAACTGCAAGATGCTATCCTATCAATATGGGCCAACATTTCTAAAGAATGCTTTCAGCAGTTTGTTGAATCAATGCCACGTACAATTAAGGCAGTTCTGAAGGCGAAAGGGGATCTATATCCCTTTATCTATCTATCTATCTATCTATCTATCTATCTATCTATCTATCTATCTATCTATCTATCTATCTATCTATCTATCTATCTATATATATATATATATATATATATATATATATATATATATTGTACATTTAAGAAAGTATTTCTATAGCAGGCAGCAGACTCTGAAGATATAGCAGGAAGCAGAAATATACTCTGGTCAAGCCCACGTATTTGGAAAGTGATGTTGGTGATTGGTGACAAAAAATATATAACTTCCATCTTAAAAAATTTACTATTTAGTTAATATTTTATCCAAGACATGAAAATGTACTGCATAACAGTACATACATCAAGCATTCTTGAGGTGCAAAAGGAGATCCAGAGAGCTGCTTGCTCGGCATTTGAGAGTCACTCTGCACTACATATTGTACTGTACTGTACACGCTTCAGCTGTTTTCCACCAAGTGCTTTTGTGAGGCGCAGAGCAGCCAAGAAACCATTCTTGCAGAACGGCAACAAGCAGAGGAAATTATAGTAAGAGGGTCCATTTACCTTTGAGTAACAGTGCCAGTAAGTCCATTGAAGCAAAGAGTGCAAATTTGAAACAGTTGGTTATAAAGAAGCCTTCTGTAAAGCGCAGTGAAAGCATTATCACGGCCTGTACAGTAGGAGCATCATTACATAAACAATACTGTGTTATCACTTAGACAGGATAATAATAAACCATATTATATAATGTTTTACAGTGTAAAAAATGAACCTAATGTTTTAAGTATAATCAACTTAATTTTTTATTTAATCTCACAGAATTTATATTGAAACATTCTGAAATTGCTTAAATTATTTTGATAAGTTAATTGCCAAGACTTACTAATCATATATTTTTTACAGTGTACAAATAGTATTATCAATACACATGAAGTCCTTACGTGTCTAAATATTTATATACTTATATTGTGCCTTGAAAAACATTTTCTCATGTTATTGAATAAAAGATTTGTCATTAAAAATGCACAGAAAGTCAAATTGCGATGTTTTAAAGATGATGTGGATGTCTATATTGCAATAATGCTTTGTTTTGATATCAGTTTAAATTTTTACATGAAATTATTGTGATAATGAAATACTTACGAACAAAAAAATATATAATTCCATGGTAATGATTTCATCCCTATAACTAATTGATTGGTAAAACTGATGATGTTGAAACTCGCCATGTTACAACACGCATTGTCTTCTACATATTCAAACAGAAAACCTTTTTTTTTCTTTTAAGCTCGTTTGATTCTTTTACTTGTCTTTCCTCGACGGCCTCGATGTGAAGTTGATCCGCTGTCCATCTGATTAATGATCCCTTTAAAAGATCCTCTCCGACCTGTTAATTCACCTTTAACTGCCTGTAAGCACACACACAAAAATAATAATAAAAAATGTACAATTTTCAAATCAACAGTGTTCCTCATCATTTCCTCTGAATGGATGTGGATGGGGTGAGAGAACCAATATCTTGGTGCCATGAATCAATGCAGTAAATCAGATTTTTTTTTTAAACAGCTTATAAAGGCCATGATTAAACGTTCCCGAAAAAGGTTTTTCAAAATTCTCATTTCCTGTCACGACAGGAAATAGACCAGTTGAAAAAAAAGTGATGCATTTTTTGCCATAACTGTTAACAGTTCCTAGAAGAACAATTATCACAGTCCATGAATAAAACAGATACGGGTGCTTTACTTGATTAATGAGGAAACCAGTATTGTAACTGAAATACTGACAAGTCATATTAAATAAAAAAAGCTCCATTTGGGACAAATGACAGAAATAAAGGGCCTGAAATAACCATTCCAAAGGGCAAGTTGTATAATAACCATAGAGCGTAATGTATTAATTATGCATTATCACCAATTAAGCTGATGAGATGAGATTGTGAGACTGATTAGTGAAACTCTCTCACCAACTTTCGCTCTTTGTACAGCAGCAAAACAATTTAGACCAACAATTCACACGCAAAGCCGCCATGTGTCCATTTTTAGCAGTCTAATTAACGGCTGGCTTTTAGTAATCAAGTGATTATGTTGAAATTAAATGATTATGCAATGCACAGCTGCACTGCAAAAATCAGCTCACTTTACTGATGCAATACTGACACTCTGTGGTCAGAAGTCTATTCTAGGCTGTTTCTGTAAATTCAATACAAATGCCTCTCACACCAATCCGAGGTAAATGAGCAAGTCATACCTGTTCGGCCTCTCGTTTTTTCACCTGTGGATTGGACGGAAAGTTTAAGAAGCTTCCGAGCCCATGAGCTGACGGACGTCGCGGCTCAGATGCCCGCTTTTCTGTAGGGGAAACGAAGAAGATTGGTTATTCAATTAGTGGCTCAATTAATATCAAGGACGAGGAGTAACCACTTAAAAATAAAACAGTCTATTTAAAGGTACACTATGCATCAATCCTTCCAAAACAAGTTTCTGATTCACTATGGTAAGCCTATATAATTGTTAATATTTTAGACCTCAGGGGATGTTTTATGGTTGTGATACAACATGGGCATTAAATCTAAAAGCTCTGGGGAATCAGGAAACAGAGGAGAGTCTTTTGGCAAAAAGAAAGAAGATATTTTGAACAATGTGGTTATCTTAACAGTTGATGGGCCCCATTGACTTCCATAGTAGGAAAAAAATACCATCAACAATTGGACCCCATTGTTGGTTTCTGACATTCTTCAAAATATCTTCTTTTGTGTTCAGCAGAAGAAAACAATTCATTCAGCTTTGGAACAACTTGAGGGGGAAATAAATGATGCCAGAATTTTCAGCTAAGAATAAGCTGAAGAAGTTACACAGTGTAGCTTTAAAGTAAATGTCACAAGGTTTGATCTTTTTGGGCCACAGTACCCGTTATACCTCGTGTGACAGGAGAAACCTGCTCTAAGGCAGGAAGCAGCCCGGTCGAAGGCCGTCGAGTTTCCAGAGCCTGCTTCCACCAGCCGCCCAGCTTACAGTGACCCACCCGGTCTGAGGTGGTCCGGAAACACACCGCCTCTTTTGTGCTGGAGACCCTCGACTCTCTGGAGGACTGCTGAGAGAGGCTGAGCTGCGCAGTGCGGACGAGGCTGGAGCGGGAGTCAATAGGACTGTGGATTTGACAGGATCTTTTAGAGAGACGGATGAGGCTTATGTCCATCCTCATGATGGAGCCTTTAAGGGCACTTAAGGAACAGGCCTGGTAGGGTTCTCGATCATCTGCTAAGAGGTCAGTCGGTTGGAGATGAGCCAAGAGGTCGTGCATGGTCTCCGTGAAGTCACAGGAAGTGAGGATTTCTGGCTGGTCTACGGCATCCTCAGAGTCACCATAAAAGCCTTCCGGACAGTCCTCCAGCCGTGAGAGAGACAGCACTCGCTTGACAACAACACCAACAGTCAAAGCTTTGGTCATTTAGTTTTTTAGAATATTTTAAGAACACTAACAAATGTATATTATATTTTTTTAAAATTGTCTAAATAAATAATAATACAATAAAATAATAAATGTATGTATGTATGTTCTGAACCTGATTCAAATCATATTTATTGGTTGCACAATACATGGTCAGATTTTTAAAAATACTACTTTAAGAATATTTTCACATTTTAAGAATTTTATCAAAAAAATCGAAGAAATTCATTAATAAATATTGAATATATAGAGTATGAATGCATGAATAATTCAATTAATTCATTTAATGAATTAATTACTTTTTTATTTTTAGTTAACCTTATCTAGATCACATTTATTGATCCTACTATAAATGGGCAGTTTTTTTTGTTTTGTTTTTACAAATACTATTTTTTTAGAATATTAAAAAAACACTACCAAAGCCGATGTTCATATTAAATAAACTAACTAAGAAATAAATACATTACTTTTTACAATCACATTTATTGATTCTGCAATACATGATCAATTTTATAATATTTTAATAATATTAATAAACACATGAATGAATGAATGAATGAATGAATGAATGAATGAATGAATGAATGAATGAAGTTCATTATTATTAATAAATAAACAAATTAATTCATAAATATTTATGAAACTTATCCAAATAACATTAACTGATGTTGATTTTTTTATATATATATATATATATATATATATATATATATATATATATATATATATATATATATATATATATATATATATATATATATATATATATATTTTTTTTTTTTTTTTTTTTTTTACAATATGATCACATTCCCGAAACTATGAATCAACAATTAATAATTTATAAATTAAATAAATTAATAAAATAGAGAATATGAATATTTAATTTCATGAAAACTGATGTTCATGAATGAATGAATGATTCAAATCACTTTAATTTATTGATGCTGCAATATATATGGTCAGACTTTTATGTATACAATTCTTTTAGGATATTTTAATACTGTTATCATATCTTATAATATTTAAAGAATATTATTAATCAATCAATCAATCAAATAAATAAATATTTATGAATTTGTTCCAAATCACATTTATTGATGCTAAATAACATGGTCAAATGATTTTTAATACTATTTTTTTTTAAATATTTTGAAGCACACTATAAAAGCACACATGTATATATTTTACACATGTACACAACACATGTGAGTTGATCAAATCTGCAATATATTCATTCAAATGTAACTCACCCGTAAGGGCTTGAGCTGCAGAAAGCTGGACGTTCCTGACTCCTCAACATTATCAGAATCCTGCAGATGATCATACTCTACTTTTGGCTCTCTTGGTAAAAGAATCCCCTCTTCAGTCTCAGTCAGATTCTTGAGCTTCATGCTAATGGCATCATCCACAGTTCTGTGGTAAATTAACTTCTCTGTGAAAAATGAGTGATAAGTGTCATCCCACTTTACAAGCAACCCTAGAGAACAACTGTGAGTCACAGTATGAAAGAACAACAGCTTCAGTTACGGTATATGTTTCAGAAGTATCAAGTACTAATATATTTCATTTGTCACAGATATTTCACCTAAAAAAAAATGTAAAGCTATTTTTTGCATTGAAAAACAAAATAGCATAATAAAAAATAATTTTTTTTTATATATATATATATATATATATATATATATATATATATATATATATATATATAAACTAAATCAAATAAAACTGTACAGCATAGCTCAGATTATTTAGAATTGGGAAGTTTTATTTAAATTCATATCTCTACATGCATGTGAGGTTATTGGGGTCTTCTTCTCAAGGGAAAAATTCTGCAAAAGACAAGCAAAAGTCTCCACTTGCTCTTCATTTCCTCTTACTGCTGTCTAGGAGTGAGATTATTAATTGAGATCTCTTCTGTGAATAATCTGTCCTGTGGGATGAGTCTTGCCCTTTAACTAGATTCTAAATTATGAGGAAAAAATTCAATTGATAAAAAAAACTACCAGGCATAAATGTTATTGACTCACCATGATTGGGTGATAAAAGGTTATGACTCTCCGTCGGGATCTCTGGAATTAAGCACACTGACTGATTGTCCTCATTACTGGAGCAGTTAGGGTGGAGGTTAAGTGTGCTCAGGAGCCTAAAACAGCAAGCACATCATCATCAGTGTGGAATCATTCATCATATCACTAACTTACTTGAACTTAAGTTATCAAAATGACAAAACAGAACATTTAAAACATATACAACTGAGAAAATCATCTGAATGACATTTCCAACAGTGTGAAACCATAAACATGTCTGAAATCGCTCCCTATACCCTTAAATAGGGCACTATTTAAGGGTACAGCCATTTGTAGTGGTGTCCGAAACCATAGTGGACATATTCGAGTGCCCTCATTCAATCCCACAATGCACGCATTACTACTATAGCTGGCAGTTTGCTAAGATTTAAAAGCAAAGCAAGCACAAATGATGCAAAAGCAGCAGCCCTTCCGGCGCACTCAGTATCCAAATTAATTCAACTGTATTCAATCACTCCTTCAAATGGACAATATTAGTGGAGTAATGTAGGGAATAGTGAATGAAGGTATAGAGACTGAACACAGCTACACTATTTTGCCAAAGGTTATGGGACGCCTGTCATTGCATGCACATCCCATTCTTAATTCGTATAGTTTTATATGGAGTTGGCCCATCCTTTGGCCCATAACAGCTTCAACTCTTCTGGGAAGGTTTTCCACAAGGTTTAGGAGTGTGTTTATGAGTGTAATTTTTGATTATTCTTCTAGAAGCGCATTTGTGAGGTCAGGCACTGATGTTGAGTATGGCTCACTGTCTCTGCTCTAATTCATCCCAAAGGTATTCTGTCAGGTTGAAGAGGAGGATCAAGTTTCACCACATCAAACTCACTCATCTATGTCTTTATGGACCTTGCTTTGTACACTGGAGCACAGTCATGTTAGAACAGGAAGGGGCCCTCCACAAACTGTTCCCACAAAGTTTGGAGTATGAAATTGTCCAAAATGTCTTGGCATGCTGCAGAAAGTTGGCGACTTCTGCACACTGTGCGCCTCAGCATACGCTGACCCCGCTCTGTGATTTTACATGGCTTACCACTTTGTGACTGAGTTGTTTTTTTTAATTTTTTTATTTATTTATTTATTTGATTGGGACAGTGCATGTTAATGAACACAACATGGAGTACATGCATGTAAACATGCCGGATTGTAGCCGAGGGCTAATTTCCATCCGTAGTCCCACGAGCTAAGGTCACATAGCTCACAAAAACAACCGTTATCTAATATCCTATAAACTATATTTACATAAAAATAAAAAATTAATTAGTCATCAGAAATACATCCATATGCACAAGACGAAATACAAAAGTTAAAATACGACGCAACATACTCACTAATGTGTGCAACTTTGGTTTGCCCATAACCATTTTTTTAATTGGACTTTGAACAAACTATATGTAGGGCATTCTCTCAATGTTAGAGGAAGACTATTCCACATGTTCCCACCTCGGACAGACAGGACTGTCTGTCCAAAGGTGGTATACCTGTGGGGTATTATCAAGTCTCCTCTGGTGGAGGCGCGCGTGGTTCTTTGTGAAGAATCTTTAGTTTTGATAAAATCCTTCAGAGGAAATCCTTCAGAGTTGCTGCTGTTCCCAATTGCTTCCACTTTGTTATAATACCACTAACAGTTGACCATGATATATTTAGTAGTGAGGAAATTTCACGAATAGACTTATTGTTTAGGTGGCAACCTATCACACTGCCACGCTTGAATTCACGGAGCTCCTGAGAGTGACCCATTCTTTCTCAAATGTTTGTAGAAGCGTCTGTATGCCTAGGTGCTTGATTTTATACACCTGTGGCCATGGAAGAGATTGGAACACCTAAATTGAATGATTTGGAAGGGGTGAAGTTATTAAGTTATGAGTGCATGAATCCTGCAATATTCTAGCCTGACAAGCCAGACCCACATCAAGATGTTTGGTCTGGAAACTCACCATAGACAGGGCTCAATCCGAGGGGCGGATAAACGGTTGTCTTTCAAACTCCCTCTGCACGAGATAGGATAGCGCTACAACCAACCAGAGCAACGAAGGTGATGCAGAGCTCGCTGACTGATTACAGTTTTTCTCGATTGCTTAAACACATTTCTTGAAACTATGCCTCATATTCTCAAAACTATAAACACAAATCCATAACTTCTCACCCAGTTTCCCAAACAACCTATTTTCAGGTCAAAATGAAGCTCTACACTCAAAACCATTCACTCTTGCTTAAATACCAAACTTTGCCCTCAGACAAGACACACAAGCCCTCAAAATCACACACACTACAACATAGTCTAACACACTGGTGCAATAAATTCAAAACAACATTTCCAAAACTGGTATTTTATGTTACTTGTGGTTCCCCTCCTCACAAACCTTTTCACATGATGAACAAAAGACACAACCAATGGATACATTGGCACATTTTTATTCATTCATTCATACTACACAGTACAAAAAAAAAATGTATTCCGCCTCAGCCTCCCGTCTTTGGTCTGGGTCAGGCCAGAGAATCTCATCCACATCACAGGCTATATTAGCCCTAGCCTGGCAGCGGGGGTAAAATCCTCTTGCATGCCTGATCCACCCCTGGCACGCATCTACTGACACGAGGTGAACAAGCATATAAGGTTCTCGATCATACATTTTCCACTAGTGTTGTAGAAAAGACCACCTAAACCGAGACCAAGTCAAGACCAAGACTTTGAAGGGCCGAGACCGAGACCGAGTCAAGACCAAGACCAAGACAGGCCGAGACCGAGTCAAGACCAAGACCAGTGCATGTCCCCACACTTATGATAAAATATGGAATATGCATATGATTGGCACTTCTCTCGTATGATCAACTAAACTGGCTCTAATTTCATCTGAGACTGCTTGTCTTCCTCCTCCTCCTCCTCCTCCTCCTCCTCCTCCTCCTCCTCCTCCTCCTCCTCCTCCTCCTCCTCATCCTCATCCTCTTCCTCTCCCTCCTCCTTCACCATGTCCTCTTCCTCCTCCTTCACCACCCAAGTCCTCTTCCTCTCCCTCCTCAACCTCTTCCTTCATTTCTTTGTGGATCCATTGTTCCAAAGCTCAAATGAACTGACTCTGGCACTTTTATGTATCTTGAAAGTTCTGATTGATGTGTGTTAAATTTTGACTCTTAGTGTTTTCACCTGGGTAATTGTGTGCTAATTGAGCTGAAACTATGCTGACTTGAGTGAACAATATTGAATGCTAGTGCTTTCTAAATGACCACATGGTCTAGGCAATGAGAAATTAAGGGATTTGTGTGTAGAGTTTTGCAGTGACAGTTCAACAAATCTGACTCATGTGTCAAAACAGGGAATAGTGTTTATAGTTTAGTGAAATGGGTGTGCTTTTTGATAAATGGCGTTATGGTTTTGAAATTTTAATTCAAAAGCCTGGTTATAGTGTTTAAGCAATCGAGAAAAACTGTAAACATTCGCCGTATCCGGTCGGCTAAACTCCGAACACATCTTCCCTTTTTAAGAATGACTTCAGTGCCGCTCTTTGTTCTTTTCTCAGAGAAAAGCTTAACTCCAAGTCTTCCAGAGTCGCGGTCAGAGCTGATTCGAAAGACCGCCGCCGTTTGCCAGTTTCTATGTTTACTAGAAGCATGCAAGCGCAACTCGGCCGTCGTCATTATGGCCCCGCCCGCCGACTCTATACACGATGTGATTGGGCCGTCCAGATTCTGAGGAATACAGCTCAGATGGCTAGACGACACTTGCGGGCAAATTAAATTTGCTGCCGCTAGGGTGCGTCTAGATTTCTAGGCTAGCAATATTCCATAGTGATAAGAATTGTCAATTTTGATTTCATAGTGACTCATGTTGACTTTCAATGTCTATAATTTTATGATAATTTTACATAACCTAACTGTAATGTAAAACGAATGTAGGCCTATTATTACAACTGTAATGTTCACTTTCATGTGCCATCAAGCCACTGAGGAGCATTTGATGAAAGCTGATATTCATATTAGTTTGTAAACCCATCTCTGAGGTTCTCTCGATGTGAGATAAATGATGGCTCACCTTCTCTCCACATGTGTAGAGTCTCCAGGTAACACACTAGATGAAATCTTTTCTATAAATGTATTTAAAATAAAAAAGGTGTTAATAATGTTGGTTATATTATAATGGAAACATTTATTTATGTAAAACAATTCGTTTAAGCTGTCAACATGCTCACCTAAGCTTCCCCTGCTCAAGCTGTTGATGAATAGCGCCTCAGTGGCGCCCTCTAGTGTGAGAGTTAGATCAGGACAACCAGGAGTCATGTCTGCGGGAGGTTTGTCCTCATCTTCAGGCACAGTGGAAGAGTTCTGCTTTAGGACGATGAGTTCCTGTGCAGATTGGGCTGATGGTGAAGAGCTGGCGGGCGTAATGAAGCCAACCGACTCCATGCTATCAGAAGATGTGGAGTAGGAGGAGGAGATCACTGCTAATGTATCAAACATCTCCTCCTGTATGGATGAATGAGGTAATTATTACTAGGTTGATGGTTGCATCCATTGTAAATGAATGTGGTTGTATCTGTGAGCACACCTCTGTCTGCAGAGGCAGGGCTTCCTCACACTCTTCCTCAACTGCTCCTTTCTTGAACTCATGGTAAATGTCCACTGATGTGATATTAGTGACATGACACGAGGCCTGAGATGAGAGAGACAGTTCTGGGCTGTTCACGCTATTCTCCGAGTACTTTGGCAGCACCACACTAAAAAGCAGGTGATTTTGTTAACAGTTGATCAGAAACATATTTTACATTCTACAGTACCATGTCAAAAGTTTGGAAACATACTTTTTAATGTTTATGAAATGAGTAACATATGCTCAGCAAGGCTACATTTAAATACAAAAATACAGTAAAATAGTAATATTGCAAAAGACTATTATAGTACTATTACAAATTAAAATTAAAAAATATATTTTAAAAGGTAATTTATTCCTGTGATGGCAAGGCTGAATTTTTAGCATCGGTCCTTCAAAAATCATTCTAATATCTATTTCATTCTGTCATCACAAGAATAAGTACCATTTTTCTAATAAAATAGAAGACAATTCTTTTAAATTGTACTAATATTTCACATTTTTATGGAATAAATGTTTTCCAAACCTTTGACAGGTGGTGTATTATTGAACAGTTTGGGGTCAGAACGATTTTTTTTTTTTAAATCAATACTTCTATTTAGCAAGGCCGATGCATTAAACTGATTATTTAAAAAAAGTTATCATTTTTCAATTTTACTCTTTTTTTAAAAAAGTTTAAAAAAAAATCTGCAGTCAATACTGAAATCAGCTATGCTTGTAAACTAATTTACTTAAACTTAATTTAGTGTGTTTATGCAATTGATGTATTTGGTAAAAAATTTGGTTGTCAAAGTTATCTACACTTTTAGAAGTGAGGCTACTTTTACACAATAACAACTTACTTAAAATGGAAACAACTTTTTTGCATACAGACAATAAATGATCCCTGTTCACACAGACATGAAAAATAACTAAAAACACTATGTGATGACAGTAGTTGGTGATGTCACTTTGTAAAGAAACATTACACCTCTATAGACTGAACATGTAATACCCATGTGCATGACATCACCCTCAAATTGAGAAGAGAAGGTAACAATATAATTTTCAAAAACTTGGGCTTTGAAACCTGTTTTCAAAAGTTAGCATTGTCAAGCCCCCAAAACGCTGTTGTCGTGTAAACGAACAGCGAAAACGCATACATTTTTATGTTTTTAATTAAGAACGGTGTCTTGTATACAGCCCCTAAAACTCAAAAAAGCTTGTGCCAAAAAAAAAAAAAAAATGAATGAGTTGAGATTTTTTACAGTGCTTGTTTCTTACCTTTTTTTCATTGGTAGTGGACATATTTCAGAAATCGATTGTCTGAGTATCCTGACAAAATCTCTGGGGTTCGGTCGGTCCTCCATTTGGTACAGCCATGCAGACAGTGGACGAGGAGTTTGTCCTTGATATCACCCACACAGTCAAACCCCATCATTTACACAGAATACAGTATGAAGACTACATCTAACATATTACAGTATTTAAGATGAATAATTTAGCATAGTTTACCTGGTTCAGTTCTTACTGGACGTTGACCTATTGTTTGTCGATTCTGTATTTGTGCTTCATCAGACTGCATATTTCGGCTTTCCGTCAAATGGAGATGAGCCATACACTGCCATGAAAATTAGATGGTTGTCAAAGAACAGATTTGTTTCCCAAATTTCCCTAGTAGAAAATTATAACAGCGTCTCACCTCGTATAGCGTGGCCAACGTACGTTTACAAATCCCACGATTCTCACAGACACGAATGAAGTGTTTGAACAAATGAACATCTTCAGTTTGAAGTCCTCTGAGCAGAGCCCAGGCTGCAGAGATACATCTGAAAAATGTATTTTACAATAATTAAAAATGTATACGCAATATAGGGTTCACCGTGATTTTCCCAAGACAGACATGTTCCTTGATCAACATATTTTGCTGATCCTGGAACAAAATTCTTCTCTGAAACATGTGTTGAAATGATAGGTGTCATAGGTGATATGTGAGATAACACCGATGTAGAAACACCTAACCCTGGTTGTAAACCTAAACTTGACATAAACTTTAAACTTCAAATATGATTGATTGATTGATTGGAATGTTGATCCAGGAACACGTAACCTAGCGAAATCACGCTCACCACAATATAGGATGGTTTTGGAAAAAATCCAACAAAACATAGATTAATAAAAATCCTTATGATTTACTTGTTCTGTATTAATACATCCACACAGAGTTTGATATCATGAATGTTCTCCATGGCTGGTGTGATGCTGTATAGATACTTGAGTGCCGCTTGATCCACTCCTGTCCTCAATAAGGTCCTCAGAACAGCACAGTGATGCCTTGACAGTGTTGGAGGACAAGCTCTTGGGCTCAATAAAACATCCATTGAACACTGGGAATAAGAAAAGTGCCATATGTTCAGTGCGCAATGAGCAAACAAGGGAGTTTAGACCCACATAATATGATACCAAGACAATATTTGATAACATTAAAAAAACGTCTCACTGTAACTGATCCGCGATCTAGAAGCCAAAATCCAACAATCTGTTGGGAAAATGCAGATGGGATACTGAAAACATGGCAGAATGACTGCAGGAGATCATCCTTACATTGTAGAAGGTTAGACACGTCCAGGACAAAGTACATTATCTGGAGCTTTATTAAAGAGAGCAACCAAAAGTGAGAACATGAATGTTTGGGAGTAGGTAATAGGGTGCACTTTATTTTGATGGTCCACTTTAGACAATCTGTTGACTACAAGTAATGTTGCACCGACATGTCAGATAACTCCTATTAGAATATAGACTGTTCGCTTGGGGAAAGGGTTAGTAGAATAAGTCACTCAGCGGAATGTCTGTTGGGGGATCATCAAAATAAAGTGTTAGCAGATATTAAGCAGACAGTCTAATACTCTATGGAGAGTTAGTTGACATGTAGGTGTAAAATTACTTATGATCAACAGAATGTCTAAAGGGGACTATCAAAATAGTTTTTCCAATAAAATATAGTTTCTTAGGCTCGCCAAAGCTGCATTTATTTGATCAAAAGTACACTAAAATCAGTAATGTTGAGAAATATTATTATAATTTAAAATAACTTCTCTATTTTGTAGAGATGCACCGATGTATCAGCCAATAATCGGCATTGTTTAAAATCAGTCGATAATACTGTGTGTGAAGTAAATCACTCTTGTGTTGAATTTAGGGCCAGTTCAAAGAATAATGTATTAAGAGTTACAAAAATTGTGTGGGAGAAAGCAGGCTCTTTTTGACCCCCATGGCTTGCCTGTAGTTCAGGGTTTCCAGGTCTGCGTTTTTTTTTTTGTTGTTGTTGTTGTTTTTTGTAGCATCTCATTTTTAGAGTTTTGTTACTTCAGCTTTCAAATGCTGTCCATTTTATTATGAACCTCAAAGTTTTTCATGCTGGCAAATGTGATGTGACAATCTTTTCTTCCGCTTTAATACAAGCACGAAAAACATGAATGAACATCAGAAGGTATGTTAAAGGATGCAGTATAAAGGCCCTTTCACACTGGACGCGATTTTGACGTGCGAATAATTTGCGCAATGTTTTTTTTTTCTGATCAGCTGTTTGTGTAATGAGCGCTTCCACACCGAACGCGAATGTGCTGAGGACATTTATTTTTTTCGTTTCGATGCCAATTTTTTTTTACTCTAGCCGCGACAAAAACGGCTTCAACCAATCACATAAAAGGAAACAAAGGTGACGAAATGTCCAGTTGATGTCACGAGCTATTCAATCAACTTTAGACACAGCTAGCCGGTTAAAACAGGTGAATTTAAACAATGGCTAAGTGGCTAAACTCATCTTGTTGTCGTGTGAGGGACCTGTTCATGTTGGACGGACATTTTAATTGCATTTTGTGTCTGTTAAGAGGCACAAAGACAGCCTTTACCTTATGCCCCCAAAGCTGCCGTTTTAGCTGAGGGGGGGCTCTGGGCATGTAATAACTCCGTGTTGCAAGCACCAATCCGGTTCGTTTTTTTTTTCTATAGACTGTACTCACAAAGATATAATGATCAAGATACACTTAAAAATTCACCAGAGTTGTCCTTTAAGCACACTATTTATTTACCAACATTTAACCTTTGTCAAGGTATGACAGATGCAGTACAACTTACTGAAATGAATCATGACTCATGTAATCGCTCAGTTCATTTTAACCTCTAATATTATAGTAATGTACCAAATGAGAGGTTTTTACTTTATAAAAAAAATATATATTACGAAAATCAAACTGTCAGTGTTGGCATTGGCAGATATCACTGAATAATCGGCTATGGGCATCGGCAGAGAAATTTACTATTGGTGCATCTCTAATATTTTTATGTTTTATAATATATATTTTTTTCCTGTGATGGCAAAACTGAATTATCAGCATCATTACTACATTATAATCTTCACTCTTCAGTGTCACATGATCTTTTGGCTCCTCAAGAAATATTTCTTATTTTTTTAATTAAAGTTTAAATTAGTTGTGCATTTATTTGTTTTTATATGAATATTAAATACTATCTAAAGTATATAATTTATATTATAGGCTATTTAATAGCTAAGTATAAACAGTAAACAATTATAAAATAAAAATATAGCAAAATCTAATTAATAAATAACATAACATTTCAACGCATAAACAAAACCATCAAAATATTAAAATAAAAAACAAGCAGGATACAATGGCTTGGACAGACACCATGTCAATATTAGGCAGCAGCACTAGCTTTAGTAAAGCTTCTAGAGATGGTGGTGGGTACGTTTGATAGGCACAGTCTTCTGACACCCATATAGGCCCGTGTTGTTTGTCCAGATGAGCTACTATACCCTGAATGAGAGAACTCCAACGGTACTTATCCTCAGCATAACTGCTGATGAGAGACAGAACATGAGAATATTGGTAATTATTTAATAATTCATTCATTAATTACTGTGAATTACCTCAACTCCAGACATGTTCTCCTGTGTTTCTGGTCCATCTCACACCACATCTGAGATATCTTCTTCAATTCATGGGCTTCTAAAAAAAAAAAAAGACAAAGTAAACAAAAAAAAATAGCTGTTTTTTTTATACTTAAACAGGTTTGGAACAACATAAGATTATGACAGAATTGTCATGTTTGTGTGAATTATCCCTGTAATACATGTTTTCGGATTTTACCTTTAAAATAGTGTGATATAGCCGAGTCTGAAATGAGTCGTCAGTAATTCCAGTCTTACTTCCTGCATGACCCTACATAGGTTTGTAACAAATCTGCATAATACCATTCTATGTTCTTCATTGGCTGCCTGCAAACAATGTCTATTTTGATCCGCCCTCAAACACTGTAGTTGTAGCTGAGATCTAGAAGAGTTTAGTTTCTGTTGTCGACATGCAGAGAAGATGCTGTTTTCTTTAATGTGAAAGAAAATCCACTTTGCTTTCACTTGAATGATTCAAGTAAATCACTTGAAACTCAAATTGATAAAGTAAAACCGTTACCATCCTTACTGTTCATGTCACTGTGTATTCAAGTGCTGAGAAAGCCTTCAGAGCTGAAATTCAGATATGGTAATTAGCATTTTGTTTCCAATATGTGCTGTAAGTTGTAGACCAATCAACCAACAGACAATCTGACCAATCAGAGCTGAGTAGGTTCTCAGAAAGGAGGGGTTTAGAGAGGCTTAATCCTTTATCAAACTGCTTAGAAACTGTGAGAAATCAGGTTGTGCTGCAATTTCTAATATGAGAAAATTAAAGTGTTTTTTTTTTTATCTTGGATGCATTTAAACATAATATAGGAGACCTCCCAAACTAAATTAGGAATCTTTAAGTGACTATTTTAATGGCACATACTTTGTTTAAATAAACATGTCCCCAATCCAGTGGTATCCACAGGTACCTGGGTACTTAGGCAGAAGTCCTGTGATGCTCCACCACTGCACAAGGCTGCCCAGCAGGATGTGTTGCCTCAAGGCATGCTGGTCTTGTTTCCAACAACCCCATGAAGCCCTGCTTTCTGGTGTAAAACATCCCACATGGGACACCCAGGAAAAGAAACGAAATTGTAAAGCAGTTTGCTAAAGCGCTTCATATATGTCATACTGATATTGACACCCTTGCATTTTTTATAAATAATCAGTTTTTCCAGAACATAGATAAATTAAAACATATTTTGGTATATACATGCATTTCTGTTGTTTTGTAGTAGATAAAACGCAAAATTGTTAATGAAAAAAGGAGGAAATTAACATGGTTTCCACACAAATCTGAATCAGCACAACATTTATATATAAACTTATATGTATTAAACATACATAAGACATGTTCTCTTATTTTATATATAATTATACACACACACACACACACACACACACACACACACACACACACACACACACACACATATATATACACACACAGGTCCTTCTCAAAAAATTAGCATATGTAATAAAAGTTCATAATTTTCCATAATGTTATGATAAAAATTAAACGTTCATATATTTTAGATTCATTGCACACCAACTAAAATATTTCAGGTCTTTTATTGTTTTAATACAGATGATTTTGGCATACAGCTCATGAAAACCCAAAATTCCTATCTAAAAAAATTAGCATATCATGAAAAGGTTCTCTAAACGAGCTATTAACCTAATCATCTGAATCAACTAATTAACTCTAAACACCTGCAAAAGATTCCTGAGGCTTTAAAAACTCCAGGCCTGGTTCATTACTCAAAACCGCAATCATGGGTAAGACTGCGGACCTGACTGCTGTCCAGAAGGCCATCATTGACACCCTCAAGCGAGAGGGTTAGACACAGAAAGAAATTTCTGAATGAATAGGCTGTTCCCAGAGTGCTGTATCAAGGCACCTCAGTGGGAAGTCTGTGGGAAGGAAAAAGTGTTGCAAAAAACGCTGCACAACGAGAAGAGGTGACCGGACCCTGAGGAAGATTGTGGAGAAGGACCGATTCCAGACCTTGAGGGACCTGCGGAAGCAGTGGACTGAGTCTGGAGTAGAAACATCCAGAGCCACCGTGCACAGGCGTGTGCAGGAAATGGGCTACAGGTGCCGCATTCCCCAGGTCAAGCCACTTTGAACCAGAAACAGCGGCAGAAGCGCCTGACCTGGGCTACAGAGAAGCAGCACTGGACTGTTGCTCAAATTTTGCATGTCATTCGGAAATCAAGGTGCCAGAGTCTGGAGGAAGACTGGGGAGAAGGAAATGCCAAAATGCCTGAAGTCCAGTGTCAAGTACCCACAGTCAGTGATGGTCTGGGGTGCCATGTCAGCTGCTGGTGTTGGTCCACTGTGTTTTATCAAGGGCAGGGTCAATGCAGCTCGCTATCAGGAGATTTTGGAGCACTTCATGCTTCCATCTGCTGAAAAGCTTTATGGAGATGAAGATTTGTTTTTTTAGCTCGACCTGGCACCTGCTCACAGTGCCAAAACCACTGGTAAATGATTTACTGACCATGGTATTACTGTGCTCAATTGGCCTGCCAACTCTCCTGACCTGAACCCCATAGAGAATCTGTGGGATATTGTGAAGAGAAAGTTGAGAGACGCAAGACCCAACACTCTGGATGAGCTTAAGGCCGCTATCGAAGCATCCTGGGCCTCCATAACACCTCAGCAGTGCCACAGGCTGATCGCCTCCATGCCACGCCGCATTGAAGCAGTCATTTCTGCAAAAGGATTCCCGACCAAGTATTGAGAGCATAACTGAACATTATTATTTGAAGGTTGACTTTTTTTGTATTAAAAACACTTTTCTTTTATTGGTCGGATGAAATATGCAACATTTTTGAGATTTGGGGTTTTCATGAGCTGTATGCCAAAATCATCAGTATTAAAACAATAAAAAACCTGAAATATTTCAGTTGGTGTGCAATGAATCTAAAATATATGAACGTTTAATTTTCATCATTACATTATGGAAAATGATGAACTTTTATCACATAATATGCTATTTTTTTGAGAAGGACCTGTATACATTTTATATATATATATATATATATATATATATATATATATATATATATATATATATATATATATAAATTCATTTCTGTAGTTACATTTATAATTACACTGTTTACATTGTACTTATTCTTTGATTAGAACATAAAGGCACCTAATATAAAGTGGGGCCGAGGGGATTTTAAATCGCAGCTTTGGTGAAGAGACTTCTTTCATAAATATAAATTAATCAATAAACTGAACAGAGACTCAAAGACTGACCTTGTTTAGAGTGTAGAGGGTCATTTAGTTTCTTTAGGTGGACCAGAGAAAGCAGGTTCTTCAACTTGAGGACCAGTTTATGGACTAGAGCGACAGAGTTGTCATCTAAGAACATCCACAAGCCTTTACATCGACTGAAACCTACAATCAGAGAAGAGCCAGGTGAGGTTTATCTGAACACCCTAAACAAAAACAGTAAACCTCAGTGTTTAATAAGATTTGACCTACTCACAGAGCATTAACAGCTCCTTCTTGGCCAGTTCTGCTGAACTCTCAAGCCAGCAGTTAAAACTGGCCAAGCATTCACTAGAATCCACTTCACCTATATGAAACAACAAATCAAACAATTTGTCACATCATTTTGATCCTAATTGGACTAAGACACAGAATACACTGAAGTCCTACCTTCAATACAAAGGCCCCGTAAGCAGCCAATGAGGCCTTTGATATTGTTGTCTGTTAAAGCTTTATTCCACAAGACCTCTGTGTTTACCATCATCCTGTGCTTGCATAAAGTGTCCAAATGGAAATATTTAAGATGTCCACTACCCAATCTTGGTTTTAAAAGTTCAATCTTGGTAAAACCATAGTCATAGAAAAGAGCAAAAATATTAATTAAACAATAATTTGTGCTATTTTAAATAGTGCGTATTCAAATGCTAAATAGTCAGTATAAAAAGCTTGTGTATTTGAACAGATATTTATCTACACAGTAAGTGATAAACTCTCCATGCTTTGGTCAATACTGATAAACATTGTAGTAACCAGTACTCACCAGATAAAGCACTTTCATCCAGCATCCAATGGTCATATGAGTGTCCTGCGTTCAGTTCTGCTGACTAGTTTCAATGTGCTTTCCCCTGACTCAATCCCCTTTAGGCCTGAATAATCCTTTGGATTTCATTGGCTGTCAGTGCATGTGGTATTACATCAAATATGCATAAAACAGGAGTCGGCCATACAATACCCATTGTGTACAAAGCTAACAGCATCCCAGAGTCGGGAGTCCCATTTCTGAAAGAGAATTTATAAATTAATTTATTAACAATATATTCTAAGCCATAAAAAGACATCCTGTTCTTTTCGTTTGTTAATTCATTTGTTTATTTTACAATCATTTTTCTTCAGAGATAATGTATTTAAAATTAAACATTTATTTGTTTATTAATTCATTAGTCAATATTAGCAATATTATTTAGCTAATAATGTTTGTTTATTCATTTGTTTATTTTACAATAATTTTCTGTTTTTCTTCACAGCAATCCCCTTTCTTTATAATAAAATTCTTTTTTAATGAATTATTTATTCTTTTATTTATTTGTCAATATTAGCAATATTATTAAGTAATAATTTACATTCTTAGAAGAAAAAATATGAACTTGAATGACATCCCATTCTTAATTCGTAGGGTTTAATATGGAGTTGGTCCACCCTTTGGCCCATAACAGCTTCAACTCTTCTGGGCAGGTTTTCCACAAGGTTTAGGAGTGTGTTTATGGACATTTTTGACTATTCTTCTTAAAGTATTTGTGAGGTCAGGCACTGATGTTGGACGAGAATGCCTGGCTCACAGTCTCCGCTCTAAATCATCCCAAAGGTGTTCCATCAAGTTGAGGTGAAGACTGTGGAGACCAATCAAGTTCCTTCACACCAAACTCACTCATCCATGTCTCTATAGACCTTGCTTTGTGCACTGGTGCACAGTCATGTTGGAACAGGAAGGGGCCCTCCCAAAAATGTTCCCACAAAGTTGGGAGCATGGAATTGCCCAAAATGTCTTGGTATGCTGAAGCATTAAGAGTTCCAACCAAGCCCAATCCCTGAAAAACAACCCCCTCTCCACCAAACTTTACACTTGGCACAATGCAGTCAGGCAAGTACTTTTGGCAATATAGCACTATATTGCCAAAGGAATTGGGACACCAATCCTAATCTTCGAATATAACAATTAAACTACATGTAAGCATAGTTGGAGACTTTTAGTAGCTTAATAACTTGTTCTCATTCTTCGCTCTCTATAGGCTACGCACACACATTCCATTTAGTGAGATTTGTGCTGGTGCCAGAAGGTACTCTTCCAAATCCAACTGGGCTGATTACTGATTAGAAAGAATTACGAGAGAGGTCACAGCTGAGTCTGCAGCAGACACTAACACACATACACATTCGTTTTCATTTTTTATACAATACATTTAGATTATTAACCAAAAACTCCAAACATCTGATGGAGAGAAATCACTTGGAATAGGGCGGGATGTCATTGAGGGATGGAGAGAAATGGATGGGTGAGTAGTAAGCTGTTTATTACTACCCTTCTGCAGGGATCATCTCACTCACCACTCCTGGCCGAGGACAAGCCCTGTGCTTGTCCATCAGGTGAACTTATTTTGTTTCACTTGCTATTTTGAGCTTTCTATACTCAGCAATGGCAGGAATATTCTTAGCGTTTTAAAATTGATATATGGATGGAAATATTTGCATGTACTGTAAAAAAAATTATAAAAAAAACTTCAATTGGAAATTTTTCTAGTGACTGATCACATTAAAAAATTTCATTTGGCCGAATGTAAATTCTGTGAATTGATGCAATTTAATTCACAGAAATTCAATTCGGCCAACTGAAAAATGTAGAAGTGATCAGTCACTTGAAAATGTTCAATTGGAGACTTGAATTTTTTTTTACAGTGTGCTATGTGCTGTAGATAGCAATTATAGCACAAAAACATAACTTGAAAATATACTTCATGTGGTAAAATCTGAATTAATGTGGGTTTTATTTAATCCAAAATAATTATTATATGAATCAATCTCTATCCTTCTATTTTTTCTAGACTTATAAAATTATGCAATAACGCTCTTCTTGATATTTTCTCAGCTGTTGCTTAGCATGTTCTCTTCTTTTTTACCTCTCAGGCATACATTTGGAAATAATGGAAATGGAAATCATTTTAGCTTCACTACATCTCTAAAGGACCTCACATGGCATCTCAAGGAGTTTGACAAATCAAAACATAAATCGGCTTTGTTTTGCTTGATTCTTTTTACTCATATCCAGTTTCCTCATCATTTAAATGAATGAGCTGCATGAATACTGTTTTTCTGTAATACTGATTGAGGTTCAGGGTCTTTCATTGATTGACACTAAGTTAGCCTAAGAAGCATTAGTCCATTCATGTCATCTTGTAAGAACCTTGTACACCTCAATGCAATGACTTGCAACTAAAATTACCAATTTAGCTATTTGATTTTTGTACTCCATTGGACTTCCACAAAATCAATTATATAAAGTGTAGGGTTCTCTGAAATTTTGAAGCACATACTGTAAAATGGCTGTGCTGCCAGTTAGATTCACCAAAACCATGAGAGACAAACTGGCCCAGGTTTTGTGGGTGCTGAACTGGATTTCCATTATAACAGGAATCATCCTCTTTAGCTTGGGCATCTTTTTGAAAGTGGAAATCAACAAGCGGCAGGATCTAATGGTTGAGCGTCAGCTCCAATCCGTGCCAAACATGCTAATTGCCGTGGGACTTATAGCCTGTGCGATTAACTTTTTGGGAGGAAAGATCTGCTATGACTGTGTAGACACCAACAAGTTCTTACGCTGGAAGTTGGTGATGCTCCCGTACATCATTTGTACGTTTTTCTTCACTCTGAGCGTGCTCGTGGGTGCCTTGATGTGCTACAGCATGCTCGGACAGCTGGAGGAATCGCTAACGTTGGGGCTACGTGCCGCTATGCGTTACTACAAGGACACGGACACACCAGGCCGCTGCTTCTTGAAGCGCACAGTGGACCTGCTGCAGATCCAGTTTCAGTGCTGTGGGAACGAGGGCTACAGAGACTGGTTCCAGATCCAGTGGGTCAGCAACCGATACTTGGACATGTCTCAACGTGAAGTGGTAGAGTAAGTTGGGCCTGAAAAATATTTCATATTTAATTAGTTACTAAGTCGTTATTAAAGTGCCCCTTATTATGCTATTTTAAAGGTTCCTTATTTTTGGTTTGGAGGTCTCCTGCAATATGTTTGCATACATCCAAGGTCAAAAACACTTTCATTTTCTCAATCAATGCATTGCAGCATCACCTGTTTTCTCACAGTGTTCAATGAAGGATTCAGTCTTTCTAATCCCCTTCTTTCTGAGAGCATGCTCTGTTCTGATTGGTCAGATGGCCCAGTCTGTTGGGATTGGTCTACTCTGCTCTGATTGGACAGATGGCCCAGTCTGTTTTGATTGGTCTACTGGTTACAGAGTGTGGAAACTAAACGCCTATTACCATATCTGAATTTTAGCTCTGTATCTTCCTCAGCCCTTGATACACAGTGATACGAACAGAAACGATGGCGTCGGATTTACCATACCGATTTGCTTTTGCAGTGAAGAAAAACACAGTGCTTGATGGGTCAAAGGGGTTCAAAGTAGCGTTCGTGCACAGCCAATGAAAACCATAGACTGGCATTATGCAAATTTGTTTTGCAAGGAAGAGGACTGACGACTCATTTCAGGCAGTTCGAATTCGAATTCTTTATTTTGGCAAGACATTTACCCTTTTTAATCTTCGCAGACCTTTTACATTCACAAATGGCTATATTACACACTACATGAAAGGTAATATCCAAAAAATCATAATAGGGGCACAAAAATAATAAAATAAATTCAAAATGTCTTCTGATTTTGGTTAATAATATATCAGGCATTTATGATATGACCCCTGAGGACAAAGTTGTGTTGATATCAATGAATTATACATTTTGACAATTCCCTATTTATTCTTAGTCGTCTACGGAGCAACGTGGAGGGAAAATACCTAATGGACGGAGTTCCTTTCAGCTGCTGCAATGTCAATTCTCCTCGACCATGCATTCAGTACCAAATCACCAATAACTCCGCTCACTTTAATTACGACTACCAGACTGAGGAGCTCAACCTGTGGATGAGAGGATGTCGTCAGGCTCTGCTAGATTATTACACCAACATCATGCATTCCATCGGCCTCACTGTTCTGATCATCTGGCTCTTTGAGGTTTGTTGTGTCTATTATTTTGGCAATTCATTCAGTAACATTTGCAAAGTTGAAGCACGTCTTTTAATTTGAAAATATTAACTAATATTTCATTCTCTCACATCAGCCAAAATGTGCTCAAATGTCTCCACCTAGCAATTAGCCTTTTAATGGGTACTCTATTTATTACCATATCATAAAAGCTATACATTTGATTTATGATAATGATTAAATTAGTGGTAAATTAGTTCCTTAACCACTCAGCATACCTCTTATTAGAATATCTTATTTTAAAATGCAAAGCAATACCATTTTAATATATACATATAAAAAGAGCACACAGTACCAGAGAACTAAACTTAATATAATTAAGGTGTGGTCACATTAGTGAAATTTCCTGGGCAAAAAGGTCCATTGTCCATTTTCAAATGTAGATAAGCATGAAGCACTGCTCACACAAATGGCACTTAAAAAACCAACGCCCCAAATTCATCAAATCAATTGGAGTGCGAAATGTGCGTGCGAAAATTTTTCGCCCTAACAAAATTCCAATTAAGATTCCTCCTGCTATTGAAAAAAAAATTGGACCGCACCTTTAGAAAATGTTGGATTGTTCATTACATCAATCTTTTCATTTGATTTGCCAAGCACCGTTTCATAAGTGTTGACAATCCAAAAGCACTCGGAAGCTTGTGCTGTAAAATGTAGTCAAGCAGTTATTTTAATAAAATACAGTATCTGTTTATTAATTTCTACTGTTAACATTCTAATTAGGCTATTCATTAAGCATAACATGGTAATGCATAACATACCATGCTAATTATGCATTAAGAAAAATCAGAAAATAAACAAAAAAACGACAAGAATCGCTCGATTACTGTAATTGTTAAATTTACATTTTTACATAAGGTGTTTTCTAGCCTTACTTAAAGGGGTACTTCAGCGCTTTGATGATGAATCTGTATTTAAACTGGGTCATTTTTTTAAGAAAATTAATTTTTGCCTCAAAACTGAGAAAAGACAGAAAATTTAGTTTTGTCTCATGGGGATGAAAGACAACAATTCCCAGAATGCTTTGCCGCCCTGTGAGGCCACTCCCAAAGCCTCCGCTACTGGTTCATCGTGATGAACGACCTGAATGAGCTCTTGTGATGAGAGCTGAGGTAAACGCGTCCGCGTCTGCGCTTGTGGCATACATTCACAGCGCGTGTTCAGTCTGCCGCATTTTCAGTCCATGCCTTTCAGTGCAACTAACAGAGGCTGTTAGTTTAATGATTATGGAATCGTCGCTTTATTTGCATGAGTATCAGACCGATTTTCAGTTGCTAATCAATGTAAAGAACTGCTGGCGGAGATAAAATAATAGTAACCAAATTTGTTTTAGCGATTATACTAGGAAATCTACACTAATAAAACACAAGGGGCAACATAGGTTATTATTAAAACTAGGATAGGCAATGTTTTTCATAAACGCTTTTTGTTATGCTCATAGCATTTCTCTTCAAATCTTGATAGTAATCAATAAAAGAAGTGGTCTAAATAGTTATATATGTGTAAATATATTTTGTCACACGTTAGGTTCTCACTATTATTAACTAACTAGTTATATATGTGTAAATATATTTTGTCACACGTTAGGTTCTCACTATTATTAACTAACTAATAACTACAACTTTGCCTCAATAAACTCCTAATTACTGCTTATTAATAAGTTCAGGTATTGTGTAGGATTAAGAAATGTAGAATATGGTCATGCAGAATAAGGCATTAATATGTGCTTTATAAGTAAACAGCCAATATCCTACTAATATCCATGTGAATAAGCAACTAGTTCATATTGAGAATTGGATCTTAAACTAAAGTGATACCCTATATATTTTGTGAGGGAAATCTCTAGACCAAAATTTTTTGTCCAATAGGATGTCTTACCTGCCTATTGACCAATGCATTTCAATACCTCTGCGCACCTTGTTCACGCAGACATCACGCGTCATCAGCAGAGTTGAAGACAAGACTGAGTCAATGAGCACTGCAAACAAACAACAGCCACTTTTTACAATTCCTCCTCACCAAAACAAGAAGTTCATGCTGCGTTCATGACATTTCATAATTACCGTAATTAAGAGAGTGGCTGTGCAGCCAGTGGCCGTGTGCATTCATGCATTCAAACCAGCAGCTATTTGACCCTGTAGGCCAAGACTGGTTTCCCACTGAAGCTAAGCAGGGTTGAGCCTGGTCAGTATCTGGAGCGGAGACCAACTGGGAAAACTAGGTTGCTGCTGGTAGAGGTGTTAGTGGGGCCAGCAGGGGGCGCCTGTGGTCTGTGTGGGTCCTAACACCCCAGTATAGTGATGGGGACACTATACCATAACAAGCACCAACCTTCGGATAAGATGTTAAACCTGAGGTCCTGACTCTCTGTGGTTGTTAAAAATCCAAGTCCTTCGAAAAAGAGTACGAGTGTAACCCTGGCATCCCGGCCAAATTTGCCCATTGGCCTCTGTCCATCATGCCCTCTTAATCATCCCCTTATAATAATTGGCTTCATCACCTGGTCTCCTCCACCATAAGCTGGTGTGTGGTGGGCGTTCTGGCGCAATATTGCTGCCGTCACATCATCCAGGTGGATGCTACACATTGGTGGTGTTGAGGAGATCCCCCCTCCATGTAAAGAGCTTTGACTTCCTCGAAAAGTGCTATATAAATATAATAAATTATTATTATTATGTGTCTTGGATTAGGCATGGCTTTGGAGAGCGCTAAAGGAAGGAGGTGGGATCTTATGTTTTAAAAGCTAGCGCTTGCTATTGCACGCCTCTCTGAAATTGCCTACCCTAGCTTTAAAAATCTGCTCTGGTTCTGTGGCCTAATCCCATGCTGAGATTTATAATCACTTTATAATCTGCTCTATGCACCAGTCACTCCAATCCATATATCCTAAAGCAAATGACGCTTCATGTAGCACATCAAACAGTATGAATTATTCAATAGTTTCAACTTTTTTTAGGAGGAAAAAGTATCAGAACGCTATCAGTCAAAACGACCTCATCGATTCCTTCTCTGACAGCTCTCAGTTTTAACGGGTGTCCGTTACCTCCAAACGTCCCTGGAGAACGTGCTGCGACAGGGGGACCCCGAGTGCGAGTCCGACGGGTGGCTCCTGGAGAACGGCTTTGTGGAAACCGCTCGCACTAACTTCAACATCATCAAACACCTGGGCAAGTTCAATCAGATCAACGCAGCCAGCAATGGAGATCCAAACATTGACAGACCATCTACAGCACATTATGGTCCAGATAATGTCCCGCCAAAGCCTCTTCCCTCGAGCAGTTAACCCTCCAGAATGCTCCTTCTGGTGAGGGACATCCCATAAGCTACAGAGGACTGATGCTGTATGACTTAAAGATTATGAAGATGATGATTCGCTGAAAATTGAGATGGCATTGTAAAGCAAGAACAGAGTTATATCACAACATACTGAAGTTCTGTTGTAATTTAATAGGAAAGAACCTAAGGCAAAGCATCATGGGGCCTTCGAAGTCTTAAAACCTTTAAACTGCCTCTCATTAAGCATGCAACAGTTTAACTTGTTTGTGATTTAGAGAATCTCATATAAATAGTGATCATTAAAGAGCATCACTGGATTAGTTTAGGGCGAAACCACTGTTCACTGTAGGGTTTTAATTAGGAGTATTTCCATAAAGTGATAACTGTTTCAATATTTCCAAAACATCAAAAAGGTCAGCTTACCCACAAGCCATCATGAATTCTTGTTTCATGCCTTGGTCTCGTGCCTAAAGCCAGGTATTGTAATCACTGGTGAAAACATGATACAAACAGCCTCTCTTGTATAATTTAAGCACACCCATGCCTAAGATGATCATGAATATGGAGTGACAATAAATGCAACATGTACATTTAATTAAAACCTTTGTGCAGTTCATTGACTTGATTGTGCTAAAACTGTGCTTTAAGAATTATGTATATATAAAGAATACATTATAAATTCATTACATATTATTAAATATATACAGTATATTATCTTTTTGTGGCTCATGATACATTATTTTCAAGATTGTTTAATGAAAAGAACAGCATTTATTTCAAATAGTCTTTTGTAACAATGTAAAGGTCTTTGTTACTTTCAATCAATTGAATGCATCCTTTCTGAATTACTTTCTCAAAAAAGACCCAAACTTTTGAGTGGTAGTGCACAGAGTATTACCATTTAGGTTTTTACTTTAATTGAGCTGTGCTACTATGATTCTGAATGTATTTTTTTAGTAAATTGCATTGAAGGACTACAGATGAATTCCTAAATTAAACAAACAGGTACATTTGTGCCCACTTTATATTAGATGGCCTTAACTACTATGTACTTGTACTTACAGCAAAAATATAAGTACAATGTACTTATTGTGTTCATATTGTAATGCAAAACACTTTTGCTGATATTGAAGTGGATACGGATAAAGTTAGGAACAGTTGTGGTGGTATAGGTAAGTTTAAAGCGGGTCGCACACCGGACGCGCACATTATATACGCGCAAGCTCAGTTTTAAATCGACTTCTGACAGAAGAGCTGCATGATGGGTGTATGTTGTAGCACAGGGGGAAATCAGTATGTACATTGACTATTTGAGGGAAATATAATATACATTTTATAAAAGACCTTGAAATGGCGCTCTGTGGCGTGGCAGGATTTTGAATAAATTCCTGAGTCGCCGCGGACAGGCGCTGAATGCTGCCGCCGGTGTGTGTACACTCTTAGTACATAATGTGTTCGAATTTTAAAGACGTGGCGCGGGGCTGAGCTTCGCGTACAGAGTGCGACCCCCTTAAGGGTAGGGTTATGTGTAAGTGATGGGTCAACATTGTTAACTACAGAAATTAATTACAGATGTAATTATATACAACTAATATTTTAAATGTAAGTTCAATGTAAAAACATGTATGTACACAATAAGTGCATTGTATCAAATTATTAATTAAAATGTTAGTACATAGTAGTTAAGCCCCCCTAATATAAAGTGGGTCCATATAATTGTAAAACCTGAATAAATAAATAAGCCTAGACGTAGCAATGCTAAGAGTAAGCTATTTCATGCGAATGTTTGAGACTTTTGCTGCATTCGAAATCTATGGAAGTTTGTTTTCACCACATAATAAAAAGTAAAAAAAGGTAATTGTGACCTTTTTCTTAGAATTGCAAAATTTAAAGTCTGAATCGTGATTTAAACTCGCAAATTCTTTTCCCTCATAATTTGACTTTATAACTCGCAATTGCGACTTTACATCACACAATTCTGACTTTATATCTTGAAATTTCTAACTTTATAGCTCGCAATTCTGTTGTAAACATAATTGTGAGATAAAAAGTCGCAATTATCTTTTTAAAATGTTTTATTTTGTGGCGGAAACAAGCTTCCATAGAAAATCGCACTATATAGAAAGCGAAAAACCTCAGTAGTCATAAAACAGTAGGCGAAAAGTCCCTGGATGACCTACTTCTTCTGTTGAGATTCTGAAGTGTGCATACGATGGAGACTTTACCATCCCATGAGGCTACAGGAGAGGATTTATGAATGGTGGTGAAGAGACGTAACCGACACTGGTAGGTCACATGAGAAGGACAACGTGGCAGATGTAAAACGTCCAGATTATATTCATACTACACACATTCATGCTATATAGAACATACTTTTTTAGTGGTCGTAAAGTAGTTATTCAGATGCAGCCTTCCGATTCATTATGCGGAATGCAGAAAAATAAAATACAAAATAATATAACAGTTTGCAATATAAAGCAGAGTTAACAAAGTTTTCATAAAGTTAAAGTAACTGGAAGTGGATGAGACGGGAAGAGATCAGTCGCAATAGATGTGATAGTTTATCACTCAGTTTATTTCATGTAAATCCGAAGTTTAAAAGCATTTTACACCTTGAAACAAACGATGAGCGGAAAAAAAACTAAAAACAAAAAAACTCTGGACTTGGACTGACACTCAAGAAAAGCATTTTTTTTTTATTTACTACATATTGACAAGTGGAATATATTTGAATTTACCCAATAGGCATTGTTATATGTGATTATTGACCTTTTTTGTGTTTCTTCATTAATTCACAGCTGCATTCTTATAGTAAAATAGCATAATTATACATTATTGGTTTATATACATGTTCATGTGACATCCATAGCATGAGTGAACCTCATGAAACCTGTCAAGAATATGCCTGGGTCATAAATCAAAAGAATGTGCTTACATTAAATAATGCCTATTTTTAGGAACATTAAATAATTAGCATTTATATTATTTCTTTCCAATTTCACATAGCTGTAACAAATTTAATTTTTATTACTGTAAAAAAATGTGTATATTAACTGTAACTGTATATTATTAGAATTCATTTTCTAAATCTTATTCGTCATTTCATTTATATAGATTTTTTAATGCATTATAATAATTTTGAATGTAATGACAATAATGGGAATTAAAAATAAAACAAAAAATGTTAATGGCCTTGAACACAAGCGCCTTTATGCAAAATATGATTTATTTCGGGTTGGCATGTGACCCGGACATGTTTTTGTGAGATTTACCTGAGAGCATAAGTTGCAAAACAGCGTCTTGCTCAGAAACACTGAATATAATTATTTACTTTGAGGGCATCTTTGCATAATAAAGCAGTATAGAGATATATTCACAGGAGTACCGTTCTCACACAGATGAAAGAAAGAGCAAACAAGCGGCGGCAGGGTGAGAGGACTAGAATTCAGAGGTATAAAAGCGCATCTCGTAGTAACACAAGCCCCTCAATAAATCTTCACAGCCCGAAATCGAATGCAAAACACCACAACGAGCAATAAAGAAAAGGCTGCAGTGTTATAATGAGTGTAGATCCACAACCGAAGCGAAATAAATAGTAGCAGAGAAAGCAAATTCACTTCGTAAATATTTTTTATGGGCTACCCATAATGCACTGGCTGCTTAGGTGAAACACTAGGTAGTCAGGCTGATATCATGCGCAGGCTAACCGAATGTGGCATGTCTTGCTGTTTGCAGTATGCTCTTCCTCTGCCCACCTCGGAGCTCAAAGCATCTGCCACTCGAAGGGGAACATGACGTTGAGGACCTCCAGACTGCGGGCGATTTCCTCCAGGACGCAGTGCTGTTGCCACATATGAAGCAGCTTGCGGTAGCGCTCTGGACACAAATGGAGCGGGTTCCCACGCCTAGCAAAGTCCGAACAAATATGTATTAGCATTAGTGCTAATAAAGACTAAACAGTCAAAGCATGCTAAATGATATTGTATTTCTAAAGATGAGGGAAGAATTATATCAGAAACACAGATTAGCATTAGTGCTAATACAGAATAAACAGACAAAGCACATGCTAAATGATGATATTGTGTTTCTAAAGCTGAGGGAAGAATTATATCAGAAATACAGATTAGCCTAATTGCTAATAAAGAATAAAGAGACAAACCACATGCTAAATGATGATATTGTGTGTAAATTTGGGGAAGAATTATATCAAAAACACAGATTAGGATTAGTGCTAATACAGCATAAACAGACAGCGCACGTGCTAAACGATGATATTGTGTGTAAAGTGGGGAAGAATTATATCAGAAATACAGATTAGCATAAATGCTAATAAAGAATAGAGAGACAAAGCACATGCTGAATGATGATATTGTATTTCTAGAGCTGAGGGAGGAATATCAGCATAAGTGCCAATAAAGAGGCAAAGCACATGCTAAATGATATTGTATTTTTTAAAGCTAAGGGAAGAATTATATCAGAAACACAGATTAGCATTAGTGCTAACACAGAATAAACAGATAAAGCACATGCTAAATGGTGATATTGTGTTTCTAAAGCTGAGGGAAGATTTATGAAGTTATCATATTAGTTTTTTGTCAGTAGTTTTTGTTTGGGGTCAGTAAGATTTTTTTTATGACCGGTAAGCCATCTATAATGAACTTTCTATTATTCAAATAATCTAGAAAAAAAAATGTATTACAGTTTTCTCCAAATTATTAAAAATAAACTTTTTTCAATTTTGATAAATATTTATTGAGCAGAAAATATTAGATATTAACTGCATATTATCACATTTTGAACAATAGTGTACATTATTTTTGCATTAATAAATCAATATAGTACGAAACACAATATTTATCTACAAATATATTTTTACTGAAAAATGTGAATACTTCCATGGAAACTGTGAGTGATAAACAAATCACTGAACCAATTAGATTTAATGATACGAAGAATAGGCTCTCTGACATGAATCAGACATCCGAACTACTGCAAAGAGCCGGTATAAAAGTCTAATAATACATTTACAAAATATAGCTATATTAAATAATTACAATATTTTTCACAATGATAATTTTAAGCTATCAACAGAATAATTGAATGCATTTCTTATAAACTGTTTTTTGTATGTAAAAAAATAAATAAAACGTGTCCAATCCAAATGCTGGGTCATTTTAAAGTGTAGTGATGATAAAAAAAAGTATAAGACATATTCTAATGCTAATTATAATATTTCTGATCTGATTTTTTTCTGACTAAAATGCTAATAAAATATCTTAATATTGAATACATAAAAAAAGAAGACATATTAAAGAAAACATTGTGTGTGTCAGCTGCTCATTCTCAACAACTTTACCCAAGCTGAGGGTCGGTTTCTCCATAATCATCGAGGTAAGGTGCTGGATAGGGACTGCCCCGTGTCTTACTGGCCATCAGGACAATCTCACACTCTCTAACCCTGTTCAGAAAGACACAAACTAATATTAGAAATAGTTATTTGGATTTATTTACTTAAAGCTGCAGTCTGTAGGTTTTGCCTCTTTGTCACCATCTCTGTTTGAAACCTGCAATTGCAGTTATGTGTGGAATTATCATCTTTACGTGGGTTGTGCATCGGCACGGCTCCTCAGTGGGAAGTTTACTCGCAGAGAACTCTTTAGTTTCCGTACAGTCTAATCTTTTACTTTTGACTGCGGGTGAATCTCCAGTTGCCAGTGATATTTGTCGTTTGGACCTTTCTAGATTACAATCCACCATTAAAATGATAAATTGAATTATTCCATCTGCTGTGAGAAAAAGCTATAAATGATCCACCACCTGCAGCATCTTAATATGTGATACTACTACTTGCTGGACACCTTTACGTATACAGATGTGACGTAATGTATACGGCGCCATGCTCAAATCTCCCGTGAAAAACTACCAGTACCACTTAAATTACAAAAGCTTACCGTTGTGACAACAAGCTTACCGTTGTGAATCAGGCTACGGTAAGGACATTGTTTTAAACACTGGCTGGTAATGTACTTGCATAATTTTATATAAAAGTAGTTTTGGACTGCAGCTTTTAATCACCTTGCCTTAATAGACATTTCTTTTGTAAAATAATTTATACACAGTTAATGGCACAGGTTCAGCTGGTCTTTTTCTTTGCTCTCACCTGAGAAACATTCCCACTCCAGCCCCACAGATGGCGGCGTGGGCCGTACACGCTCCCACTTCCTCCCCGTTCAGTTGTACCTGACAGCAGGAGCTCTGTGCGCACAGCATTGCCCCGCACAGCAGACACAGAGTCGGATGCTTTCGCTCGTCATCTGATGAGTTTGGGCATCTATGAAAGAAAAAATACACATCCCGGGTAACATCCTATAAATCTGCAGAAAATATTCAATTCCCTCAATGCACATTCTAGGCAGTTCTTTATTAAAAGTACTTACTTAAAGTGACTGGCTTGGTTGAGCAGCACACTATAGTCCTCTGGAAGATCTATTAGCCTATTTCGCTTGTGAGGATACCTGAATAACAGTTGGGAAATTCAAATAAATTATTTCTTTAATAAAGGGTAGGGGAGTTCACTATCAGTCACAGGAAAACTAGAGTTTCATCAAACCTGATGATGTGCATTTCTCCTTTGAGGGCTTTTGATATGGCTGTATTCCCACACCACCTGAGACAAAGACAGAGTGAAGGAATGGATAAATATATGCAATTAGGAACATCCATCCATCCTTAATTGTTAATATTGTTTTATTGTATTATGTTAATTGTTGTCAATTATTATAGTCTATTATTATTATTATCATCATTATGCTTATTTTAATTGATCAACAAAAAATAGTGCTAAATGTAACTATTATTAATAATGTTTGTGCTGCTTATAATAAACAAAACAACAATTTAAAATATTAATAATAAACAATAATGTGTAATCATATCATATCATATAATAATACTTTTATTAATGTGGTTATTTGTAATATTATAAACAAAAACAACAAACAATAATTTTAAACTTATAACAAAAAAACAACTATTATTATTATTACTACTGCTACAACTAAGGAGCAACAACAATAAAATATGTATTAAAATATGATATTATTATAAAAAATTATTAATATCATCAAAAAAACAGCAACAACATTATTATAATATTAATTTTTATTATTAATAATAAACTACAACTAAAAAGCAAAAATATTGTTGTTATTTTTGTTAATTATTATTACAACTAAGCATAAACAACAATAAAATACATTTAAAAATGTTATATTACTATAAACAATTATTATTAAATCAACAACAATAAAACAGCAACAACAATATGATGTAACAGCAATAACAACATGACAATATGATACTAATGTTTATTATTATTATTATCATTATTATTAATAATAATAATAAACAATAATATTCTATTTGTTTTGTTTATTTTTATTATTATTCCCACTTATTATAATTACTGCTTAAAAATGTAGGCTAGGTGTTGTACATATACAGGCAATTGTAGATATATAGACATGGCTCATTAATATATACATATTAAAAATAATTGTGAGCTTGCATTATCTGATTTTTACCTCTTTATCAAGGTAGTTACGACGTCCCTGTAGTCTTGAAACAGTTGAAACAGGTTGGATGGCAAGGAGAGGTAACTGCACAGCAGAGGGAGCTGACTTTCAGGTGATTCTGCAAAGATGAATTATGATTAATAATTGTTTTACTGATTTATACTGATACATCATCACTGTGGAGTCTGCTGCTGTGTGCACAATGACATACAATTACACTACTAGAAATCAATCCAGTATGTGGTACACACACTGGTAACAATATTGCGCACTGCCCAATTAATTCATGAATGCATACATACTAGGCACTGTACACCATAGCCAAAACTAGCCTGGATGATATGCATTAAGTGGCATTAATAGTCGTTTGAGCCTACAATGCTTAGATTAAAACAGACAAATTTGTATCTACGTAAGTGTTTTCAGGTGAACAGCAGTGTGGAACGTTAAAATCTAACTAATGAAGTGTAGTGACCTGTAGTACGGGATAGCTCCTCCGGAGGGGACACTCCTGTAAGGCAATTAAAGAAAAGTGCAGCACAGCGCAGGAAGGGAAGGACACCTTTCTTTACACTCTCTACAGTGAAGCCAGATACACCAGGCCTCAACCTGAGAAACAGAGAGACAATGAAAGACAGCGAAATAGAAAGTGGCAGTCTTTCCCTTCATGATGCGCATAAACTCACCCGTCTGTGTGTTGACACACAATGGAGTAGAGTTCTGCTGCAGCCTGGGCCTCAGCGCCCTCCTCCGTCATTCCTATTACAACGCAATCTACACACAAGTAGGAATCTATGTGATTGCTGAAATAGTGCTGTGCAAAGGAATTTGTGTCACTTTGCATAGCTGTGTATGTGTGTTTACCGTGCGAGGCCAGCAGGACCTGCACCATGTGTGCCATAGTGACCAGGTGCAGCAGGTAAAGGTGATTGAACGCTGTGCTCACAGCTGAAGGCTGCAGGTCTACAGCCTCTTCCTGGTACAACGCTGGGATGGACAGAACCAGCCCCACCTGAGCAGAACATCACCACAGTCCAACAACTCATTAGTAATGTTCAAGCATGTAGTACTAACTTAACTAGCTGATTTGAATTATTGCTTGAAGTCTGAGTTCATAAAAGAGCATTTTTCTGAAATTGTTAATGGCGTGTGCCTGTGCTGAAGTCGCCTCCATAATGCTAGGGTGTTGTGAGAGGTTGCCAGGGCATTGGCATGCGGTTGCTAAGGTGTTCAGAATGGTTTTTAGCAGGTTGGTATGTGGATACTAGGCCCTGAGCAAAAGAGCCAATCCACAAGTCTCTACAATATTATGGTTTCTAGATATCATTTGGGTCAATGCAACTTTTTTTTATCATCTTCCGAGCATTTAGATTTAGATCTAGACAATGGACGTATTATTACAAATACAATCAAACAAATCAATAAATAAAGTACAATTTAACATACAAGTTTACTACCCATCTATCTATCCATCCATCCATCATCTGCAAAAAATAATTGAGCCTATCATTTAGCATGTTATATATTTAGCAGATGATTTTATCTACATTTAAATATAATATAGAAACTGAATAAGAATGAAAATTATTTTGCCTGTCATTTAGCTTTTTATTAATTTATCAGATGGATCTAGTTTTTTTTTTTTATATAGTGTTTTATGTGTAATATATAGATAGAATAAAATGAAAATAATATTTATATCATATTGACTTTTTATAAGGTTATTAAAGGCTTTATTTAACCTTTCATTTAGCATTGTATATACTTAGTGGTTTTATCAAAAAAAGAAGGGAAAAAATAAAAAATAATATATAAACAGAATAAAAATGAAAATTTTACCTTTCGGTCATTTAGGATTTATTTATTTTTTTCAGATGGATCTAGATTTTTTTTAATTATTCAAAATAAATAAAGTGTCTTATGTGTAATATAGGAATATAATAAAAATGAAAATAATATTTATTTCATATTGACTTCATTTATAAAAAGTCCAGTTAAAAAAAGCACCCACCAGTAGATGAAAGAAATCCACTTCTAATATTGATGGTGTGTTTTCAACATTCGGAAGAGGTACCAGGACTAGAAAGAGGCAAAGAGGATTAATGCATGAACAAAACCAACAAACATATAAATCGTCTCATAAGCGTACCATACCTGCTAACATATCAGCAAAATGCTTCTGTATGACAGCTTGCCTGCTTTTCAGCTTCTGAGCAGCTGAAAACTGCACCACGGCTTTGAGTCCCGAGAGCTGAAGAAGAACAGAATTGTTTTATAAATCACTCCCACATGAAACGATGCACACTACGACCAATATCAGTACAGCCAAATCAGACCTGTCTGTTCTGGAGGGATCCAAAAAGAGCCTTCCCCTCTTCCTGTAACATGTTCTCTAAAGAGACAGAAAGAAATCAGATGAGGCACACAAGTCTAAACGAAACGATGCATCGCCGTTATCTATTAAATCTAAGGAGTTAAGTTAAAAGTACTTGTTACACAAAACCATGGCTACATTCACAAAGCAGCAGGATACAGTTTTGTAAGTACAATTCACACTGCTGCTCTGAATTATGCTATATAACAAGATCATTTGAGAATGAAACCTTGAAGTAAATAAGGTTGTTAACGGCAAACACTGACTGTGTGAAGGTAGCCACTGTTTTAAAGCAGCTTTAAGCTCAACAATGCCGAACAAAAGTCAGAAGAGTAGAGCATTACCGATGGCCTGGATTGTGTAAGCACAAGTGTTCCAGGACATGACAGGCACGTATGGGCACAGGTCATTGGGAGCCGTCTGCAGACCCACCCTGTGCACTGTCATCGCACAGACCCCCAACATCTCTGTGATACTGCGAGAGAACTTCAGCCTGATCAGAAAGGGGGAGTTTAGAGGATCATCTATCCATCTATCCATTTACCCATCCCATCCCATCCATCTATCCGCAAAATAATTTAGCCTTTCATTTAGCATTTTATACATTTAGATCTAGACAATGGATGAATCTAGACTTTCGTAATATTATTATAAATGCCATCAAATAAATCAATAATGTACCATTTAATAAACAAGTTTACTACCATCTATCCATCCATCAGCAAAAATAATTGAGCCTTTCATTTAGCATTTAATATATTTAGCAAATGGATTTATCTACATATTTTAATATGTTATATAAACAGAATAAGAATCAAAATAATTTAGCATTTTATTTATTTAGCAGATGGGTGTCGATTTTTTTTAATTATTATTATTACAAATAAATAAAAAGTGTATTCAACAATTAAAAAAGAGAAACTTGGCAAGATTTATTTTCAGAGCCTTCATTGTTCATATTTAACAATAATTCTGACCAGGATTGTATATGACCAACATATTATATAAAACCAACAAAATTATGTTTCTCATCAAGTTGAAAAAAGTCATTTAAAGAACATCCTATGATATATTGTGCTCTATGGGACCAGAAGCATATATTAAGTAAATATGGTCAATTTTGCTGTCAGTAAAGACCTGTCTATCTAGAGCAGAGGTGTCCAACCCTGGTCCTGGAGGGTTACCGTCCTGCAGATTTCAGTTCCAGCCCTGCTTCAGCACACATGTCTGTAATTATCAAGCAGCCCTGACTACCATGATTAGCTGGTTCAGGTGTGGAGATCATGTTTGATTCAGGTTGGAGATCTGCAGGGTGGTAGCCCTCCAGGACAGGGCTGGTTTAGTAACTTACGGCTCTTGAACTCCAAAACTGAGAATAGATCTGAAATCAGCTTGACACTCGTCAAAAAGTGCTGTTGCTTCCTCCGCTGCTCCCTCACTGTTATTGTCTGTAAATACATCCACACGCAAATCAATCCAAATGAAAAAGAAAGTGTTATTAACATTAAGAAAATGAATGAACAGATCCAGCGGGCACATATCAGTTTTGACTCTCACCCGCTTCCCACGTGGCTCTCAGTCCTCTGATCCGAGAAGAAATAATCTGAACCCAGCGCTCAAGAGTGAGATGCTGACCAACTAGCTCAGCACTCTCACTGACAGAGAGAAAATAGAGAGAGTGAACATCTCAACTCAACTCATCATCACCAAATACTGAATATACTAAGGTTAATAAAGTGGGCCGTACTAGTTAATTTTGCTGGGCTCCACGGGGATCAGCGGGATGACTGTGTTACACAGGGACTTGCAGAGCGGACACATGTACTCGCCGTTCTCCAGGTCTATGATCAGCTCTGCATGCAGCCGATTGCGAGTGGTGTTCTGCACAGCCTCAAAGTACCTGAAAATGTCCAAAAATGCATGAAGATGTAATGTGTACTTTATTTTTTGTTTGGTAGTAGCAGATGGTGATTTCAGTGGGTCATGGAATATGTAGGCCAACAAATACATTATTTTTTAAAAGTCCTAGTTGTATTTCTGTATGCATTGTGTATCATGTCATGCATAGCCTGATAAGTTTTAACCACAGAAAGACCAACAAGCTACATTTACCCCTTTAGGAAAGTTACCCAATGTTCAAGTGAATTAGTTATAAATCTCTATGAAATGTCAAAATGTCATTTGCGTAGATGTCACTGGAGGGACAGAAATCTCTCAGATTTCATCAAAAAGTTCTTTATTTGTGTTCCAAAGATGAACGAAAGTCTTGGGTAAGGGTGAGGCATTAATGACAGAATTTACATTTTTGGATCAAACTATCCCTAAGTAACTATTCATGCACTGACTCACTTTTGCCAGCAGGTGGCATGCATCACATGTCCACAGCTGCCAGTGTGTGTGCCCACAGACAGATCAGGGGGCATAAAGAGTGGGTAACAGCCTTCTGTTGGACAAAGAAAAAGAAAAAAAGATGAGAAAACTGTTTGATTCAGCATCACAGTACATTAGCAATGTTTGCATAATTCCTTCATTAATGCTCATTATTATGTAATTAAATCATCATTACGTGTCAAGGCATTTATACATGCATTGTGTCAATGCTTGCTGCTTATCATAGCAAAAAAGGTTGTGTGCGCATCACCATTCACCTTTGGTGGACGGTGTATTTCCACGGTTCTGGGTGAGAACTGTAGATCTCTGCACACATGCCGTGAGGACCATGGCTGCTGCTTGAGCCTGAACCTCCTGTTCCTCCTGACACAGGATGCAGGTCAGAGCCTCCCAGTCTGTGGAGCAAAAGCCCTGCTGAGGCCCCACAGCCACTCTGTTCTCATCCACATCCATCCCACAGCTGCACACACACCATGGACTTCATTTAGATATACGAAGATTTGAAGGAGGTTCGCAAAAATATCAAAGAGTTATAGGCAGGCTTTAGGGAACAAAGGATTAAAAGAATGAAAGGAAATACAAAATTAAATAACAAAAGAAAAAAATGAAAATGCATAAAACTGAAAAAGTGAAAAGAAAGAAAAAAGAAAGAAAAGTGAAAAGGAACTAAAGAGCAAAAGAGAAAAATTAAAACAAAATGAAAGAGCAAAAAATCCAGCAAAGAGAGAAAAAAAATGATGACAAAATGTATAAAAACTTAATATAAAAGTATAATATAAAAGTAATAAACACAAGTGAATGAATAAAGGCAAAAAAGTGAAAGAGCAAAAGAAAGAAAGTATAAGAGAAAGCAAAAGACACTAAAGAGCAAAAAAGTAAAAGTGAAAGGAGAAAGGAGGATAGAAACCGCAAAAAGGGAAAAATAAGAACGAAAAAATGAAAAAAGCAACTGAATAAAAGTGTAATAAAAAGAAGGAAGGAATATGAGAGCACAATAATGAAAAAAGACAGAAAATTAAAAAGTGCATGCAAGAAAGTGAAAGCAAGTTTAAAAAGTAAAAGAACAATAAAAAAAATGTAAAAGAAAGATGAAACCAATAATAAAATAAAAATATTATGATAAAAAATAATAATAATGGAAGTGCAATGACTGTAATAAAAAGGCCAAGTGAAAAAGTAGAAGAGAAAGATAAAGAAGAGAAAGTGAAACGAGCTAAAATACAAATGAGTGGTGAATGGGAACATAAATAGTAGTAAGTAATGATTGGTAGATCACACAAAAGAAACAGGCTAAAAGTGAAAGAAACTAAAGAGCAAAAGTGAAAGAGAATGAAAACAAATTAAACAAAAGTGAGAAAAAAAACAGAGTACAATGAATACAAAGAAAATTAGATAATAGAACAAACATAATGGAAAAAAAATTTAATAAGGTCCCATTAGTGACCTAACACGAACTAACGTAAAGTAATGGGACATTTTTGTAAAGTGTTGCCATTATTTATATATTGCATATTATTTATATAACATTAAAGGGGGGGTGAAACACTCAGTTTCAGTCAATCTCATGTCAATCTTGAGTACCTATAGAGTAGTATTGCAGCCTTCATATCTCCGAAAAGTCTTTAGTTTTATCATATTTATAAAAGAAATATGGGCTGTACCGAGTCTTTCCGGAAAAAACCGAGTGCCTGGAGGCGTATCGTGTGGGCGGAGCTAAAGAATGACAAGCGCGCAAAGCGGTGACGTCCTCAAGCGTGGAGAAACCCATCTATCTCAGCTAATACAGATAATGATCCACAATCAAATCTGAGGCTGAAATAAATTGAACAGGAGAAACGGCAACATCAGGATGTCCGTCTCTGTGGTATGTACTGTATTTAGGGGCCTTTGTGTGCAGTTTATGAGGACATGATTCGGTTTATGGACTATTGTATGTGACTAGACCTTAGAGGTAGCAAGCAAAACGGTTTTGCACGTCAGAGTCAGACTAGTGTAACGTTATACAGAACAACAATGGAGTAACCGTTAGCGCATTTGAATGACGAAGCACGCGATCGTATCGTTTACTGATGTTTACTCATGCAACGGTAGCCAATAGCAGAGACATTTGAAGTTGATTTACTCACCGGCATCTTCCAAAGCAGGACCGCTCTGTCAAAAACACACTTCTTTGGTATGATTTGGTGAAGTCCTGTGACAGCAGTGACCGTGCAAATCCACTTTGCGACGCGACTGAAGCGATGCCTTGAAGCTTCTCGTCATTTCTGCGTTCAAATCGGTTCAAATGCAGCGCTGCCTTCCCGGAATGCTGTGCTGAAGCGTTGAAGTCGCTCGACGTCACCCATAGGAATAAAGTGGAGCGCGGCGCGACATAAGTGTTCACGGAGGACTGGATCTGCACCTGAGAGACTGTTTACAGCGTGCATTTCCTCTCTCTCCCTCTAGTCACGCGCGCGCACCCTTCCGGGAGAAGAGCCCGTACGGCCCATACAAGGACCTTCCGATCTATTTAACGTCAAGTAGACCCATACTCTAAAAAAACTCGCCGAAACTTGTGAGAAACCGGAAGGAGTATTTTTAACACAGAAATACTCCATCAAACGTCCAACATTAGTTTTTGAAACTTTGGCTATGTTTAGGATGGGAATCCAAGTCTTTAAAGGTGTAAAAAGCTCAGTATGCATGAAACAGCATTTCACCCCCCCTTTAACTAACAATGAGCACTACAATTGTTGCAGTATTTATTAGACTTTGTTAATATTAGTTATAAAAATACAACTGTTCATTGTTAGTTCCTGTTACCTCAGGTCTATTAAATAATACTAACAGATTGATTTTAATCATATTAATTTGAACATTTACTAATAAATTTACAAAGCATTAATAAATGCCTTAGCAGTATTTTTCATGTAAATAATGTAGTTAAATAATGTTAAAAATGAAAAACCTTATTATAAACCGCTACCAAATTAATAAACAAAAGTGAGCAGTGCAATAATGAATAAAATCAAAAAGAAAGTAAACGTATACGAGAAAGTGATATAAACTAAAAAGCAAAAAAGAGAGAAAAAAAATGAAAGTATGAAAAAACTAAAAATTGTAACAAATTAGTGAAATGGCATAAAAACATAAGACATAAGAGACATAAAAGAAGGGAAATGTTGACCTCTCCACAGACGTGACGGTGTCGCTCTGACTCGAGCACTCGGGCATGTTCTCATAAAGCATCTTGTGGGACTCTATGAAGTTCTTCTGCATGGCCGACATATGAGCCATGATCTTCTGCCTGTGTGCTTTAGCAGCTTCAGCCTTCCTCTTCCGCTCGGCTTTCTCCTTATCCTGAACACTCTGAGCAGAGACAACACGCTTCAAACCTCAAAGACACGGAAGCATTTCCAGTGAGAGCCTTATCTGAATCTGTGTGAATGGCAATACCTCTTCTGACTTGGTGTGATCTACTGCATATGAAGCTACAGGACCGGATTTCTCCCGAAGACACTTCACCACCTCAAACATCTTGCAGTAGAGACATTCAGGTCTTCAATTTCACATCAATGAATCAAACGATCAAATACACATCAAAACATGGTCTTCATACCTGTAAGTTCCATGTGATCATGTCCTTCTGAGCTTCCAGAGAAGGTAAAGACTTCATTTTGTTCAGGAAGTGGAACAAAGATTTGCCATGTTCAGAACCAGTTTCTGAAAATACAAATACATCTGTATCGATCAGCAATTGTAAGGCTAACGGTTAATATATCGAAATATTGATTAGTGCGATTACCTAATAGAAAAGGCTGTGATTTAATTCAATAAATTGTTTAAGAGGGAAGTGTGTAAACTAAAAACGTCAATTTTTAAATGCGTTTTGGTCGTTCATTTTCACACGGCAGGGTTTTGCCGGCCTGAAAACGCAAACAGGTTTCAAAGTGCAAGTTTCTTTTTCTTTTTTCGCACACCTGGCATCCCCCTAGAACGGTATCTCATTCACGCTTGAATATATTTACACTATAAAATCAGGCCAAATACAATATGCTTTTCTTTTCTTTTTTACAATTCTCTTATAGCCTAGGAATCCAACCTTGTTTTACTTAATTCATATATTTGCTTCTTCTTAATGTTCCCTGCAACAGAGTATTCTCTGTCTGAGTGCATAACTCCACAAAGCTTATATGGAAGCAGCACATGCCTGAGCTTGCATTTTGAGTTAAGCTGCATTGGTTTGACATTGTTGAAAACAGAATAACAGAATCAAATAATATCAGCCTTTGTACCCATTAGGGACGGGATGGTGAGAAAATTTTCCCTCACGTCAAATTACAGTGCATGTGCAGTGCAGCCTTGAACGAATGACAGAGTGGCCGTGCTCATTTTAGTTTTGGTTTAGAATTAGCGCCAATTGTGAGTTCATTAGCCTATTTATCTTAATGAAAAACACAACAACAAAACAGTACAGTGACAAATACACTTAAAGGGTTAGTTCACCCAAAAATGAAATTGATGTCATTAACTCCTCACCCTAATGTCGTTCCACACCCGTAAGACCTCCGTTCATCTTCACACACAGTTTAAGATATTTTATATTTAGTCCGAGAGCGTATCCAATTGTATGCACACTATACTGTCCATGTCCAGAAAGGGAATAAAAACATCATCAAAGTAGTCCATATGTGACATCAGTTAGTTCATTAGAACCTCTTGAAGCATCAAAAATACATTTTGGTCCAAAAATAAAAAAACTACGACTTTATTCAGCAGTGTCTTCTCTTCTGCATTTGTTTTCAAACCTCAAATAAAGATAAAAAATATTTTAAACTGTGTTCTGAAGATGAACGGAGGTCTTACGGATGTGGAACGACATTCGGGTGAGTCATTAATGACATCAATTTCCTTTTTGGGTGAGCTAACCCTTTAAACTCACTTTTACATTTCGCTTTGAAACCAAATATTCTGTGATCATCTTGTCATTCAGCTTCTCACTCTCGTGATGAATTCTGACTCCTGCTGCTGATGTGCCGAGATGCTCCATCAGCTCACGCGGCACAGTCAGTTGTTATTCTATTCTCTAATTGAACTAAATGATTTTTACTACTATGAAATATCAAAACAGTGGGGGGTGGTACCACGGTGGGCAAGTGATGTAAACGGTTTTATGCCTGAACAATAACACCGACTATTGCTGCAAGCCTAATATTAACCGTTATCAATCTAAAAGAAACGACCGCAAAATATAGGAGCTTGGTAATAGGCTGTAACAGACCGGTGTGTTTGGTATCACTAGTGCAGTGTCTGTTCTCGGAGCATATACGCCCTGTCTATGTGAGGCGCACCGCTTCTCCAGAATCCTGCCTTTATTAGAGAGAAGAATATGATCGAAGTCGCTCCCTATACCCTTTTTCACTATTCCCTACATTTCTCCACTAATATTGTCCATCTGAAGAAGTAAATGAAAACGCGTGAGCAAACTGAGTGTGCCGGAAGGGCAGCTGCTGCTACTGGCAGCTCCAGTAGTATTGAAAAAAATTACTTAGAACTCATAAAACTATCATGTATAAACCATAATAAAACAGGAATGTATACCTGTATAATATTATGCTGGACCAGCACAGTATGGAAAATGGATGGATGATTGATTCAACTGCGGACACCATCTCCTGGCGAAACGCGACTCAGGGTGCATTATGGGTATTCTCTAGCCATTTAGCGCACATCAGTTGTACAGTTGTTATGGCGGTGCATTGTGGGATTGAATGAGTGCACTCAATGTCCACTATGGTATTGGACACCACTACAAATGGCTGTCCTTTCAAATAGTGCCCTATTTAAGGGACGATATCAGAAACAGCCTAGATTTTGTGTTAATGATAGGCCAAGATGAAGAGTAATATCTTACTTTGTGCTTTTAGACTAAAGTCAAAGTTCACTTCTTCAGCACTGCTGCTTTCCAACTGCATTTTTTCCTCTAGTAGAGCCTGGCCAACAAGGTGCAGTGCCTAAAGTCATAAATGCATGTTAAAAATCACATTTGTCCTATCCCATAAAAAGACAGTAACAGCCAATGAGATTCCAGGTAATCTAAGAATGTTCTTAGACACAAAAGCCGGAAGAGACATACCCTCTGAATCATGGGTTCAGTCCATCGGTTGGAACGGTCCTCCACTGCTTTCTGGAGAATTCTCCTCAGGACATGGATGAAGACGTCACAGCAGAGCAGATTCACTATGTTTGAGAACGCTGGGCAAAAGGGAGGGGGCACTGGGGGGCGGAGGGCTAAAATAGAGGAACATCAGATATCAGTTGAAATGGTCCTGTCTTCTGATTGGTCAACACAGTCAAAATTTTCAATTATAGTAAAAACTGTGACACTGCTCATATTAATTTACATAATATGATTGTATTCAAATGTTGCATTTTTGTTTAGCACTTATTTCAAAAATCCATTAAAAAATACATGTGTGCAGATGTTTTCAGTACAATCTAGATCAACGTACCTTTATCACTGCCTTCTTGAGTTCTTCTCTTCTTCTGAGCCTCTTCTGCCTAACACGAACAAATGAACATCCTGCTGTTTCAAGACTAACATGTTTTACTGGATAAGATTATGAGAAAACAACTGCATCATATACCTTACTATGCTGTGGTCTGGAGTAATGATAGAAGAAGGGGTTGAACTCTTTCAGATATTCCTTCTTCAGCTCATACAAGCCATGGCCTGACACTCCTGGTTTTCTAAACAACATTCAACAAAGAGTTGGAATATACTTTGCATTTCTAAGCGCTGTCAGTGTATCAACTGGTACAATAGCTAGTAATAACAGTGTAATAACTGGTATAACCCACTAAATATTTGGTGAAATGTACTCACTTGAAAGTGGCAACCTTGGAGATAACCATTTCCAGCCCTGTTTCGTGGCTTTCCTAATGGATTAATTTAGTTAGAATAGATAAAATGTTTATAGTTCAGTCACACACATTCAGACAATGTAGTTAAATTAGTGTAAGTCAATTAATGTAAGTCAGAAAAGGCTACCATAGTTGAACTGTAATAAATTAATACATTAATAAATAACAACTCGATTGGTAACAATTTACAATAAGTTTCATTTATTAGCAATAGTTAACATAAACTAATAATAAAAAACACTTCTCAAAATTTTAGAAATGCACTATTTAATGGACCTGAGCCAACATGAGGTTTCCATCCACCTATTTCTATGTGAATATATTTTATATTTTATACAATAGAAAACATTTTCGCAAACTGTGTAAAAAAAAGTGATTGGAAACCATTTCATTTTGGGAACGATATGTAAATGGTTATCATTAGGCTACTGTCTGTCTGTGCATGACACCAACAGCCCACTTGCGTGCAGCAGAGCTTGTACAGTATTGTATCATCGGACCTGTTCAAACTGGCCAATGGGCCGATCAATCACAGAGCGAGTCCTTTGGTGTCATTAAAATGTATATTTTGCCAAGCCATCTGCTTAGAGTTAAGTGCACTTCATTGATCATTATTTGTGCAAAAACAAATCTCAGAAAATTAGTTCAATTGTGCTATTTGGAATACAATTTTAAGTGGAATTGTCATGCGCCAAGCAATCCTTGCTGTAGTTAAATCATTAAAACACAGGAAAAGTGTCCCAAAGCAGTGCATCCGCTACAAATATATCTATTTAAATTGAATAAAAATGTGTTAAAATCAAATGCAAAATGTTTACTCCAATACTTTGCTCAAACCAGTAAAAGAGTGCGTATACACAAACAGTGTCCACATATGCACACATTTTAAAATCCTGGATCGTGTATGGAAAATTGGACAGTGGCTTCCCCGATTGCAGCAACTTCCTTTTATTAAATACTTTGCACCAAGAGGTGATGATTTGTGTTTAATGATTCAATGTTTCTCTTGAAAACTGAATGTTTTATGCAATACTCTTTTGTAAAAGTAACTTTTGATGGCAAAATCTATTGAACAGTAGTATTTTTAAGGCCAATTCACAATGAACAAACAAACACCAAAAAACAAGTCTGTCAGCATCTGTTTGCGTTGGCCGGGGTTCATTTTCACACGATTGTCCAACAAACTTTGATGATCTTTGAATCAGAAGACAATTCCAGAGAAAGAGCAAGGAGATGTCTGTGAGAGCACGCTGGACAATAATGCGCTCTTGACATTTAACGGCATCGTTGTGTCTGAAAACTGCAATCTTTTATTTTTATTGGTTAAAATGAATGGAGACCTTTTCCTGTGGGTGCTCGAGTTTATCGATATCTGTTAGGGTGGTGTGAACATGATTTTTTGTAAAATTCTAAATTCAAAGGCGAATTTGTTTGTTGAAACAATCGTCATTGTAAAAGTGCTATATAAATAAAGTTGACGTTTGTCTGTGCAGTGTGGCCTTTATTAACTAACATTGACTAACATTAGTCTAATAAATACTAAAAGTTAGTAAATGCATTAACAATTGTTAGCTAATGAGACCATTTTGTAAAGTGTTACCAATATAATTAATACATAAATTAAATTAAAATGTAATTTAAATAATAAAATAAAATATATGCACATAATGAACTAAATGTCTTACATTATCAGGCAGGCTTTTGACCAGGCTGCTATGAGCCATAGGTTCAATACAGAGCAGATGGATAACCTCCCTCATATTCACATCCTCCTTAGTCACATGGCTTATTCCAGGTACATACCGCTCACCTGCATGTCAACATAGGCAGTGTCTCCAGTCAAATCATTTACATAAATGACCAGTCACACTGGTCACATGAACTAAAGCACATCAACTAAAGGCAGGAGAGGGCAGCACATTGTAAAAACTCACTTTAAACCAAAAACACAAACACTTATGAAGTGGGAATAAAAGGTTGTAAGAACTTACCAACAATGACAATTATCAGGTAGAGCATCTGTTCTGTTAACTTATTCCACTGTTTCAGTACTTCCTGTGCGATGAAAAGGTACAGAAATCAATCAAAATAAACAATTATTAATGAGAAGGGAACAAAATCAAATGGTTGATCTCAACTCTTACTGACCTGATCTTTAATGGAGCAGTTACCATTGAAAATATCAAAAAGTTCAAATCTCAAAAGAACAAGCATGAGGAAATGATTGGGGTCCATTTTGGAAGCAGCAATCTGTGGTTAAGAAAATACAATTATTAAATTATATATACTATTATTTATATATAATATTTGTAATCTACATTTTATTTACACATTTATGATTTTATGCACATACCTGCAGCATCATAACATCTTTATCAAACATTTCATCCCTGCACTTAACATCCTGATAGTAATACACCTAACAACAGAGCCAACAAAAATCAGCAAAAGTTAGAATACATTAATGATGCAACACAACCTGTGTATTTAAAAGGGTCGCATTAAGCTATCTTAAAAGATTATTGGGTGGAATAAAATAGGTTAATATGCTTTAATGTTCAAAAAAACTCCAGTTTTTCCCAGTCTGTCATGCTCCTTTCTACAAAGCCCTTCTTTCTGAAAAGCTCAAGAGTGATCTGATTGGCCAGCTGACCAAGTGACTTGTGATTGGCCAAACACCTCAAGCATGTCAGATATGTAACACCCCTTACCACAACCGTGAGCTTTAGCCTTAAGCAACTGTAAACCTAGTTAATGTCGTCGCTTTGCCCATATCAGTCAGATCCTGAAAACGTGGATGATCAAGCCAATTGATCAAAAAAACAAACTTTACAATCATGACTTGAGCAGAATGTTTCTCAGAGGTAAGTTGTCTTTGTATATAGCCGGTGTTGTACTCTCCCAGGTTCAGCAAGCTGTCCTTTTTAAAACTAATTCCTAAATACTTTTTAGTTGTACTGGTCAGGAAATCGATTCCTAAATTCAGGCCATACAAAAACCACGACATGATGACACAACATGACACCACTATAATTCACTGACTGATCTTCTTACTTTTCGTATGGCTTTGGGCCAGCATTATGCTAATATTTTACATGTAGACATTTGAGGAAGTTCTCTTGGAGTTCAATCTAGGTGTTTTAGGCAGGTCTGGGTCAGCGTCTGATGTTAGTACAAATCTCTTTGTGGGAGACTATGAGCTTTTTAACTTCATCATATACATGCACAAACAGATACATTACACGCTAAAGGAAAACATTAATAAGCATCATATGACCCCTTTAAATTTGTGCTTTTAACTAGCATTTTAACTTCTCAATTATACATACGTTTATGTATATTTTCACAGATTAAATACAATATTGAGTGCATCAATATTCATTAAAGGCCATTTCACAGCATTTATGTCAAAATGAAACAATGGATGTGTTTGAAAAATCAGTTGATGATCCAACTGTTTTTTTAGGGACTTTGCATGTTCTGATTTTGAACATATCCTGGTTATTCAGAGAATTTTGAACTATTGTATAAATATGGCCTCATCGGATGTGTGACCAGAGCTGGTGGCACTCTCACCTGGCTGACGAGTGACAGGCCATTTCTGCGCCACATATCGGCAAACACCTGAGCCGCCAATACAACGCAACGCAGGGGCTGATCCGCTAGCTCAGTGAAGTTCAGCTGCACCTGAAACACACACACATGCACGTGTGCATGCACACAGCTATAAACCACAGCGCTAGAAAATGAACCTGTAATATGTGAATTTATTCATTAATGCCATACTCACAGGATCCACAAAGTCAGGGAGGTACTGAATTGCTCCAGTCTGGCACAACACCACATATAGACCTGAGAGCAGACACAGACTGGGGTTAAATAACAGTCACAGATTACTACAGTAACAAAAATGTTTAAAATAACTAAATTATCAACTGTGCACCTTCATGAGATCAAATAATACACTTAACTAACTAAGGTTTGGGATCTCTAAGATATAAGAACATTTTAAGAAACCCCCAAAATTCTGACTTCTGATGCAACAATTCAACAATTCTGCTAACCAGCCAGTAGTCTGGAGATGGGCAGGTGGATAGAGACGGGCTCCTGGGAGACTTTGTACGGCCGTACGTGGAGGATCTGCTTGCACATGTAGCTGTCCGTCGGCTCGCTGCGGAAGGGCTGGTTGGTGCAGGACATTAGAGCTCTGTGACACTCCTGAAAGGCCAACAGCAGAACCCGCTCCTGTGTGTAAATAACACAACAATGTTTTATGGGGACTTTCCATACACATAATCATTTCTATACTTTACAGACTGTATTCTATACCCTAACCCTACCCCTAAAAACAACCCTCACAAATTCTTTCGGTATTTTAACATTTTCAAAAAACATAATTTAGTATGATCTATATAAGCTCAGGGTTTCTGCAGATTTTTTAAGGAATAAATCAAAAGGAACATAACACGTCAATATGTTCTCTAAATGTAAATGTCTATGCACACAGTTAGTTGTATTAGTGACACAATTTACAACAGATATACAATTCATAACTCTTTCAATATTTTTTACCAAAAAAAAGCTTAACGTTTGAGATAAGAAATCTTGTGAAATCTTGTGAAAGTGATTTTATGATTAAAACAAGAACAAATACCTGCCATTGGGTTCATTAAAATAAACCTTATTCAAATGACAGATATTTGTTCGTTTTAAGCATATTGTTGTTGTTTTTTTTACAAAATAATTTCTTCAGTTTCTCAGAAAACAACATTTTCTTTTTAAATTTCTTCATTGTGCATGTCAAGTAAATGCATCTTAGTTTAAGGATGTACTGGATATAGTGGGTATAGTGATGGCCGATTTCAAAATACTTCTGCCTGAAGCTTTGTAGCTTAATGATTCACGTATCGATTCATGATTCGGATCGCGTGTTCGTGATCAGTGTCAAACCGCCAAACTGCTGAAATCACATGACTTTGGCATTGAAATCACTAACACATGATCCGAATCATGAATCGATACGTGAATCATTAAGCTACAAAGCTTCAGGCAGAAGTATTTTGAAATCGGCCATCATATACAAGTCGTTATTTAGTTGTTTTCTCGTCGCAAAATGATTGTAGAGCCTCTGTAGTGAAATGGGCTTTGTAACGACGTCTTTAGTGCCTTTTATGGGTCTTGAGAGAGGAAATTACATTGTTGCCAATGGAGGCCTTTTTGAGCCATCAGATTTCAACAAAAATTGATTTGTGTTCCCAGAGGTCTTGCGCATGTCGAACGACATAAGGGTGAGTTATTAATGACCAAATTTTCCTTTGGTAAACCCTTTAAGACCAGCAGAAACCCTGTAAGCTGTTTTCCTCAAGGAGACCAAAAATGTCCCCAAAATGGATATTTTGTACCCACAACGTAAGTTTACAAGGACAGCACACACGCATGCACACACACACACACACAGAGTGAGATTTTCAAGTCATTCTTTAACTAGTGAATAAACAGTTTGTAAGATAATAAGTCAAGCAATAGTAAGGAATAACCTGAGGTTTTTGACTTGATTTTGAGAACATTACTCTTTCCATGTGTATGATTATAAAACATAATTGCTAGTAATGAAGCACAATCTGTTTTAGCATCGTGTTTTATACAACTGAAAAAAATAGAAATAGTTTTACTTGACGATTGCACTAAAATGGTGTTTTGCAGCTGGTCGCACACAGGAGCTTTTAGCTGTATTTTCAATTCAAAACCTCACATAATTATGTAGCTACAGCATAATACATGTTATTATTAGAAACAAGACCATCCACTCATTGTCCTGATTTAGAAGTGAAGCACTTGAAAATGTTTGTAAATTAAATACGAGGGAATGTGTCGAGGACTTTGTAACCCAAGATAAATAAAAAGAAGAAGATCTGCAATTACTTTGTTGTCCGTAAAGTCTGAAGTGAAGCTATGGTTTGTATTTTCAGAATGAAATGTCAAAATCTAGAGAGAAACCTAGTCTGATTTTGTTGGGAAGTTGGTTGTGATTGGCTTCAACCATGACATATTTTTTGCTCAATTTAAAATTGTCCAGATTTCGTTAAATTTTGATGATGGTTAGGTGTATTTTACTCAAATGTATATGTCATCTAGAAACAGTTATTATATCTGTAACAGTTCACTAGTTCTTAAATTTACTAAATCGTTTGATTAATATATTTATCTTTTTATCCATCAAAGAATCCTAAACATTATTACAGATTCTTCTTTTAAAACCATAAAAAATATTACCTAACCAAAAGTTTTAAATGGTAGTGTATGCATATTATATATTCATACTATATAATCATGTTCTCCATTAATCACCTATGTATGCATCTTATCCTAAAAAGCATAACAGAAAAGCAAGATCTCTGACTAGCCATGACTCACATCAGACGAACACCAGTCTTGAAACATGGCAAGAATGTGGCGTAGCTGCATCTGGAGGGTAAATCCTGCCTCCCACTCTGGCTCCACTTCAACATGCTGACCAAACTGCCTCCTCACCTCCTCCATCCCCTGCCATCAAAGATTGAAACTCAATGAAGCTACAGATCGAACCAAACTACAGCCTTTCATGCAAAAAACCTTTCGACGGGAGAAAGCATTACCTGCATACAGCAAAGGAAGCGGAGAAAGACGCATAAGCCTTCGATGAACTTCACCCTCAACGCCTCCGTCCACACAGAGGGCTTACTGATTAGAATGTACCTGATGAAAATGAAACCAATCTGCATTAAGCTAACTAATCAAAATAAACAGAGCTGTTTTTATTTTCTATAATGCAAGGGTTGTGTGTAGACCTGAGGTCATGGAAGATAACTTGAACCCGGAAGAACTTATCAGGGTTGTGGCCCTGGAAGTGGAAGCGGTGGTTGTTGTCCAGATGTTCCCGCATCATCTCCATTACAGTGTCTATAATGACCTTGATGACGTTGCCCTCCTCTATCAACTGCCTAGCCTAAAATAAAAAGTAAAAAAAGAGAGGGAAATTTTAAATACCTTTAAATTTACTTTATTGGTTAGTTCCCTCAAAAAATTCCATGACGAACCTTTAACAACCATGGAACCTTTTCATGCACAAACGATTCTTTATTTTAAAACAAAAGATTTTTAGATTCTAAAATGTATTGTCCATATAACGTACAATAGTGCAATCAGTTGTGTAAGAACCAGATCAGTCTGACTCCTCATCCTGAATCAATCATTTTCACCACTTTTGTGAACTGGATAAACTTCATATAGTACTTCATACTATAAACTACAGGGAGTGCAGAATTATTCGGCAAGTTGTATTTTTGAGGATTAATTTTATTATTGAACAACAACCATGTTCTCAATGAACACAAAAAAACTCATTAATATCAAAGCTGAATATTTTTGGAAGTTTTAGTTTTTAGTTTTAGCTATTTTAGGGGGATATCCGTGTGTGCAGGTGACTATTACTGTGAATAATTATTAGGCAACTTAACATAAAACAAATTTATACCCATTTCAATTATTTATTTTTACCAGTGAAACCAATATAACATCTCAACATTCACAAATATAAATTTCTGACATTCAAAAACCAAACAAAAACAAATCAGTGACCAATATAGCCACCTTTCTTTGCAAGGACACTCAAAAGCCTGCCATCCATGGATTCTGTCAGTGTTTTGATCTGTTCACCATCAACATTGCGTGCAGCAGCAACCACAGCCTCCCAGACACTGTTCAGAGAGGTGTACTGTTTTCCCTCCTTGTAAATCGCACATTTGATGATGGACCACAGGTTCTCAATGGGGTTCAGATCAGGTGAACATGGAGGCCATATCATTAGATTTTCTTCTTTTATAACCTTTCTTGCCAGCCATGCTGTGAAGTACTTGGACGCGTGTGATGGAGCATTGTCCTGCATGAAAATCATGTTTTTCTTGAAAGATGCAGACTTCTTCCTGTACCACTGCTTGAAGAAGGTGTCTTCCGGAAACTGGCAGTAGGACTGGGAGTTGAGCTTGACTCCATCCTCAACCCGAAAAGGCCCCACAAGCTCATCATTGATGATACCAGCCCAAACCAGTACTCCACCTCCACCTTGCTGGCGTCTGAGTCGGACTGGAGCTCTCTGCCCTTTACCAATCCAGCCATGGGCCCATCTATCTGGCCCATCAAGACTCACTCTCATTTCATCAGTCCATAAAACCTTAGAAAAATCAGTCTTGAGATATTTCTTGGCCCAGTCTTGACGTTTCAGCTTGTGTGTCTTGTTCAGTGGTGGGCGACTTTCTGCCTTTCTTACCTTGGCCATGTCTCTGAGTATTGCACACCTTGTGCTTTTGGGCACTCCAGTGATGTTGCAGCTCTGAAATATGGCCAAACTGGTGACAAGTGGCATCTTGGCAGCTGCACGCTTGACTTTTCTCAGTTCACGGGCAGTTATTTTGCGCCTTGGTTTTTCCACACGCTTCTTGCGACCCTGTTGACTATTTTGAATGAAACGCTTGATTGTTCGATGATCACGCTTCAGAAGCTTGGCTATTTTAAGACTGCTGCATCCCTCTGCAATATATCTCACTATTTTTTACTTTTCTGAGCCTGTCAAGTCCTTCTTTTGACCCATTTTGCCAAAGGAAAGGAAGTTGCCTAATAATTATGCACACCTGATATAGGGTGTTGATGTCATTAGACCACACCCCTTCTCATTACAGAGATGCACATCACCTAATATGCTTAATTGGTAGTAGGCTTTCCAGCCTATACAGCTTGGAGTAAGACAACATGCATAACGAGGATGATGTGGTCAAAATACTCATTTGCCTAATAATTCTGCACTCCCTGTATAATTCCGCAAAAGTCATTCTTACTTTGTTGTCATTTTGAAGCTTGATGGCCAGTGTTCACATTTACTTTCATTATATTAAAAAACAACAACACAACAACAACAACAAGATATTCTTACAAAATTCCCCTTTTGTGCTCCACTGAAAATAAGTCATAAAGGTTTAGAATGACAGTTACATTTTCAGTTACACTTTATTTGAAGGTGATATAAGGTCAAATAAGTACTGAGCAATATGAATTTGCTACATGTACTTACTATAGCGTTACACTTAGGGTTAGTTACTTGTAATTATGCATAATTTACTGTTATACCTATATATTGAACTGTAGTAATGTGTAAATACGTCACCTTAAAATAAAGTGTTATAGAATTTTTCTTTGTAGGTAAACTAAAGGCTAGAGACAAGGTTCAAGTACCAGTTACAAGTATAAAAACTTTTTTAGAAGTACACTATATTACCAAAAGTATTGGGATGCCCCTCCGAATCATTTCTCTTCCAGGTTTTTCCATTCAAATCTCTTCCATGGCCACAAGTCTATAAAATCAAGCACCTAGGCATACAGACGCTTCTACGAACATTTGAGAAAAAATAGGTCGCTCTCAGGAGCTCCGTGAATTCAAGCATGGCAGCGTGAAAGGTTGCCACCAGTGCAATAAGTCTATTCGAGAAATTTCCTCACTACTAAATATACCATGGTCAACTGTTAGTGGTATTATAACAAAGTGGAAGCAATTGGGAACCACAGCAACTCAGTCACAAAGTGGTAAGCCACGTAAAATCACAGAGCGGGGTCAGCGTATGCTGAGGCGCACAGTGTGCAGAAGTCGCCAAATTTCTTCAGCATGCCAAGACATTTTGGACAATTTCATACTCCAAACTTTGTGGGAACAGTTTGGGGAGGGCCCCTTCCTGTTCTAACATGACTGTGCACTAGTGCACAAAGCAAGGTTCAGAAAGTCATGGATGAGCGAGTCTGTGGTTGAGGAACTTGACTGGCCTGCACAGAGTCCTGTCCTCAACCCAACAGAACACCTTTGGGATGAATTAGAGCAGAGACAGCGAGCCATACTCAACATCAGTGCCTGACCTCACAAATGCGCTTCTAGAAAAATGATCAAAAATTCCCATAAACACACTCCTAAACCTTATGGAAAACCTTCCCAGAAGGGTTGAAGCTGTTATAGGTGCAAAGGGTGGGCCAACTCCAAATTAAAAATGGTATGTCATTAAAATGTATGTGAAGGCAGGGGTCCCAAAACTATTAAAGCAATAATAAAGTATAAAAAGGCAAATGCTTCTAGGTACGCAAGTGGTGTTTTTTTTAAATTTGCCAGAATATAGTTCATAATGTGACACGTATGTGCTGCATTCTCACATTATCCATGTAAAATTGAATTTCTTGTAATTACTAATTTATCATTACTAAGTAACTACTATGTTAATTGTGTAGACTTCTTGTAATTACATTTAATTACATTCTTAATTTAAGTAGGACACTCATAAATACAATGATAACAATGGCAGTCTAGTTATTAATAAGGTTTAATTAAATGCAGAAAAATGCTGCACATTTTAGACACATGATTGCTGTAATTTCATCATACCAACGTGGGAACAGTGAAGATTTGCACAGACAAAGCTGTGATTGAGATGTTCCTTTGATGGTCATCACTGATGAAGTCTTCCTGAAGCTGCTTGTAATGCTGAAACATGATGAACAGATGTTAGACATCATCTCTGCTTTTGCTAATGACAAGCATTAGTGTAAAACAATAAATACAACTTTACTCAAACATTATATTTTACCTCTGTGAATTTCATGGCAAATTGCTTCTTGTATTCAGTGTCCATCAGTAAACTAGTGAAAATTAACTCATGGATGACCTTGCGGGCTCCTGATGTGAGTTAAAAAAACTGATTTAGAGACAGTACTAAGAAGAGTTTTCTAAATAACTTATAATAATTTAATAATAATAATAATTTTCTAATTTCTAAATATCATGACTATTGTCAATATCCCGACACACCTATTGTAGAGGTAGCAATATTTACCTTTATAAAGTTTTGCATCGTGCAGCATGAGTTGACTAATCAAGCAGAGTTTATTGTTGTCAGTGGTCGGCTCCAAAGCCACCTGGCAGAACACCTCCCTGAGGCCAACTACAGAAACAATTACAATAACAAAACCACTTTTTTTTTTTTTAATAAACATAAACTACTTCAAAGCAGGTCTCAAAACCCTGGTGACAATTCTTCTAAACAAACAAAAGAAAAAATTTTATGTATAAAATACAAATTATTATTATTATACTGTATATAACAACATTATAATTATGATAATAAAAATACATGTATTATTATTATTATTAATATAAAAAATCTAAAATATTTTTAAAATATTTGATCAAAAACATAAAAAAGGTTCAGAATTAACTAATGCATATTCATTATGTAAATAATTCAGTATCATTATTAACAAAAATAAGAAAAAATATTAATTTATTTTAAATTAAAACACACACAAACACACACACACACACACACACACACACCAGGTTCAGAAGAGTCATTCACTTGGGAAACAGACTACACTAATGTTTGCAGTTTGCACTATAGATTTGTGTTCACACTTGTATTTCACTCAGAAATGAAAATTCTGTTAACACTTACTTACCTTTGGAACACAAATGAAGATCTTTTTAATGAAATCCGAGATATTTCTGTCCCTCCATTGACAGCTATGCAACTACCACTTTGACGCTTCAAAAAAGTTCATAAAGAGATTGTATGTTTGAGCTTCTGCAAGAACCAATGAGGTTCATTGAAGGGATGTCAAAAAACTAAATATTTTCTTGACAGACCACCAAACCACAGACCATTAGCTGGTTGAAACTGGTTAACCGATTAGTTTAAAGGGGGGGGTGAAACACTCAGTTTCAGTCAATCTCATGTCAATCTTGAGTACCTATAGAGTAGTATTGCATCCTTCATATCTCCGAAAAGTCTTTAGTTTTATTATATTTTCCGGAAAAAACAGAGCGCCTGGAGGCGTATCGTGTGGGCGGAGCTAAAGAATGACAAGAGCGGTGACGTCCTCAAGCGTGGAGAAACTCATGGCTATCGAGCTCAGGTAATACATGATCAAGAATCATTCGGAGGCTGAAATAAATTGAACAGGAGAAACCGCAACAGCAGGACGTCCGTCTCTGTGGTATGTACTGTATTTAGTGGCCTGTCAACATTTGTGTGTGTTTACTCGCAGTTTATGAGGACATGATTCGGTTTATGGACTATTATATGCGACTAAACCTTAGCAGTAGCAAGCAAAACGGTTTTGCACGTCAGACTAGTGTAACGTTATACATAGAACAACAATGGAGTAACGTTAGCGCATTTGAATGACGAAGCGCGCGATCGTGTCGTTTACTGATGTTTACTCACACGACGAGCCAATAGCACAGACATTTGAAGCAGTTTTACTCACCAGCTGCTTCCAAAGCAGGACTGAACCTTTATCGCTGGGACCGCTCTGTCAAAAACACACTTCTTTGGTATGATTTGGTAAAGTCCTGACAGCAGTGAACGGTGGAGATCCACTTTTGCGACGCGACTGAAGCGATGTTATGAAGCTTCCCGTCATTTCTGCGTTCAAATCGGTTCAAATGCAGCGCTGCCTTCCCGGAATGCTGTGCTGAAGCGTTGAAGTCGCTTGATGTCACCCATAGGAATAAAGTGGAGCGCGGCACCTGGATCGACTGGATCTGCACCTGAGAGTGTGTTTATCGGCGTGCATTTCCTCTCTCGCTCTGGTCACACGCGCGCGCGCACCCTACCGGGAGAAGAGCCCGTACGGCCCATACAAGGACCTTCCGATCTATTAACGTCAAGTCGAGCCATACTAGAAAAAAACTCTCCGAAACTTGTGAGAAACCGGAGGGAGTATTTTTAACACAGAAATACTCCATCAAATGTCCAACATTAGTTTTTGAAACTTTGTCTATGTTTAGGATGGGAATCCAAGTCTTTAACAGTGTAAAAAGCTCAGTATGCATGAAACAGCATTTCACCCACCTTTTAAAATATGCTGCGCTATTTGAAATAACAACCGCGAGCCGCACCTGCAATTTCACAACTGTCGCATCTCTCTATGATCTCTCTGCCGCTCTGCCTCCCGCTCTCTCACACACACTGTCCCAGCGCCGCCGCCTCCCTTCCACTTACGTCACTTTTTTAAAATCCCCTACAGCGTGAAACATGAGTCCCGCAAACACTGCGCCGAGGAACTTGTTTGTAATCGGAGGAAAAATGGCTCCTTAGTTTCGAAATGTTTTGGGTACAAGGTGATCGCGTTGAAAATAAAGGCATTTGTCTAGCGTTAGAAGATCATTTGAAACATTGCCACAGCTCATTTTTGAAAATGACAGCTCACTTTAGTTTGAGGTAGTGCTAACAATAATAAAGAAAGACGATGATCAACACCTTGTGTGTTAACACTGAAATGTAGATGTAATATATTTCCGAATGTAAGCCCATCTTATGCGGAATGCACACTTCATACTGTCGTCTGCCCTGGCTCTAACCTCGAGTGTTTTAGCCTGTTTACTTTTTGCAAACCTTGTGAGCGCGCAAACCCAAACGCTGTGACCTCGCGCCAAATGTTTTTATTGGTTTATTAAGTACAAACAGGCAAAAAATTGAGTGTGAGGGATTTGTTCACTTCACACAAAAAGATTTTGAAATGAGATGGCTAACTGTAGTAGCGTTTAGTCCACGGTCTATAATAGCCTAATTTAGAGATCACTTTTTTTTTTAGCCGACCACCGACAACTTTGATCGGTTAACATTGATACGGTAAACCATCGGTCAAACGGTCATCGGTTAGCATCTTGTTTTACGCAGGAGATTTGAGCTTCGTCAAGAACCAATGAGGTTAATTCTCATTTACACAGCACATTTAAGCTTCCTGAAGAACCAATGAGTTTCATTCTCGTGTTACGCAGCACATTTGAGCTTCGTCAAGAACCAATGAGGCTCATTCTCATGTGTTGAGATGAGGTTTGTTCTCGTGTGTCAAGCAGATCTGGTTGAGCGTCTGTTTATGTTCACTGATCAATGTTTATATGTAAATAAAAGCCTAAATTCATCTGTTCATCACATAAAGCGATCGTGTCTCTCCAGAAAATTTGGACTAAACTGCTCAACTCATACGGAATCAGTTTCTCTCTTTATAAACCTTTTGAAGCGTCAACATTTCAGTTGCGTAGCGGTTAATGGAGGAACAGAAAGATCTCTGATTTCATCAAAATGATCTTCATTTGTGATTCGAAGATGAACAAAAGTCTTACGGGTTGGGAATTACAATTTTTGGGTGAAATAACCCTTTAATTCTTTAAGTCTGGACCAACAAATACAATTATAAATTTAGTCCTGGTGTGCTTAAGCGTTAACACTGTCATTTTTAACACAAAAAAATTATGTTTATTTTGCAACAGAACTTACAGAACATCCAAAACAATGCTGTGTACCAGGCTAAATGCGTTTATTTGTGTACACATGTTGATATTTTTACTAGCTGAGAACTTCAGTGCTAGGACCATTACACACAAAAATGTAATCATTTAGCAGATGTTTTTATCCAAAGCAATTTTGTTTAACGTTGGCAAATGAAAATATCTTGTGAGACACGGTTCTGACACCTGTACCGAGCTATAATGGGCAACATTGCAACTATGTACAGAAAACCCAGGTATGCTTGAGAATTCTGTCCTTTTTAGGGTTGCATGTTGTAACATGTCATGTTTTTGTTTCGTTCAGATGTCTGTTTGTTTGGTGCACACCAGGGATCGGATGACAGCGTTCACACTTATTTAAATGAACCGAACTGAACCGAACTATCAGAGCATTATCAAGTTAGCACTATAGATTCAGAAGGGCTTACTACAGCCATTAAATGAATGCAGCTCAAATTATTGTTTTAAAAATGGAACAGTTTTTAATAAGAACCAGTTCTTAGTTCACGAGTCCTCAATCCTCCCCAATGGTCTACCTGAATAGCCAATGATCTTCTGGAACCATGCGCCAAGTCTGAGGGCGAAGGTCTGATGAGCCATAACAGCAGTGTGAAGAATCTCCACCCGCAAAGGTTTCTGGATAATGTGCTCTGAGTTACGCTGCAAAGGAAAGTAAACAGATAAATAGAAATGACATCTACAAAAAAATATATATATATATATATATATATATATATATATATATATATATATATATATATATATATATATATATATATATATTTAAATGGGTGTATATAAATAGTGTACATGTAAGTTTACCCTGATATTATCCTTGGCATCTTGACAGGATCTGAGGGTACCTCTCTTCACTGCTCTCCGCCCCTAACATCATAATAACAGCACTATTGAAAAGTCTGTACGTTGCCTATGTAAGACCACGTGAAAAGTGGATGCTCAGAATACTCACTTCCTTGTCAATGAGTGCAGTGTAGATTTGAGCCTGATTCTGGTCACAGGCGATTGCTCGCTGAAGTGTGTAGATGACGTGGTCATATGAGTGATGTTCATCATTGTAGAGCACACAGAAGTAGGTGTCTTGTTTCATTCTAGACACAATATTGAACAACATTAATCTTGACTTTTTTTTTTTTTTTTTTTAAACCAGTGAGCCAGTTTTAGTAACTCCATCTCACTTTGGCTTCAGCTCTTCTGATAGTTCATTGTTCTCTTCCCAAACCAGCATGTCTGTCGTGTACCGCAGCAACAGGTGGAACAGCGTCCGAGCCCTTTCTTGAAGATCTGGATCCATCACACACTCATCCTGTGACATATAAAGGCAACTATCAAAGATAGTCATTTAGTTTTAGTTATTCACAGAATGGTTATACTTGGTTTTGTTCTCACCTACAATAATCTATTAATTCACCTATAAGTAAATATTTAGCTAAATGTCAAAGCTGCTCATTTCCATATAATAAAAGTCAATGGGGACTGTTGATGTGTTAGAAGCAGGTTGAGGAGTTAGAAGCAGGTAAAATAGGCATAAAGCATAAAGCTTAAAGACTTGAGCGAGTTTGACAAGGGCCAAATTGGCTAGACGACTAGTCAGAGCATCTCCAAAACTGCAGCTCTTGTGGAGTGTTCCCGGTCTGCAGTAGTCAGTATCTATCTAAAGTGAGTCAGTGGTGAATGGGTGGCCAAGGCTCAGTGATGCAGGTGGAAAGCAAAGGCTGGCCCATGTGGCTCGATCAAACAGACAAGTTACTGTTAATGCTGGTTCTGATAGAAAGGTGTCAGAATACACACAGAAAGAAGTTCTTCTAAAGCTGCATTTTTTTAATCTAAAATAAAATAAAAAACTAACATTATGAAATATTATTATAATTTAAAAATAGCTGCTTTGTATTTATTATATTTAAAAAATGTAATTTATTCCTGTGATGGCAAAGTTACATTTTCAGCATCATTACTACAGTCTTCAGTGTCACAAGATCCTTGTCCAGTGTCTAATGTGCAAATTTGCTGCTCAAGAAAAAAATTGTATCCACGTTGCTTATTTTTTTTAAACCAGGATACATTTTTCAAAGGTTCAGACGAACAGCATCTGAAATAGAATCTTAACATTACACATTATAAAGGTTTTTAATGTCATTTTTGAACAATTTAATGCATCCGCACTGAATAAACGCATTCATTTCGGTAACACTTTATTTTACAGTGTCCTTGTTACAAATGTTACATGTACTTACCATAGTAGTAATAACAGTAAATTATGCATAATTACATGCAACTAACCCTAAATTAAAATCCTATTAATACCCTAACCCTATAGTAATGACACTCTAACAATGACACATTAAAATGAAGTGCAACCTTAATTTCTTACTGACCGCAAACGTTGTAATAGTAGAATATGGGGTTATAAATGAAATTCCAGAGTTAGAGTGGATGAGAAGATTTTCTGTGAATTATGATTTAAACCATGGCCTCACATGACTTCAGTAGATGTATAATATAGTGCATGAGCCGTGTGGACTTTTTTGATGATATCTTTATTTTTAGTTTTTGGAGCTTGATAGCTCCAGATTCACTTTCCCATTGTGGAAACGAAAAGCTTGGACATCCTGCTAAACATCTCCTTTTGTATTCCACAGAAAAAAAGAAAGACAACAAATGATGTTGCATCACAAAAGCTCACTGTTATTTATTCTCATTTGTTTATTTATCTGATATCTGTCAGAAATTCAAGCTCCCAAAAGTCTATTACAGTAACCTTCTAAAAAAAACTCAATTTCTTGAACACCATTAGAAGATCACAATCTATAATCTCCTAAAAGCCAGTCACTGCAATGCACAAGCTGCAGAAAGATAGGACACAAAACACGGCAGACCCCGAGCAGGATTTGATGTTTGTTCATTTGGTTTTTTAATGCCCGCCCATCTGTCATGTTCGTTATGTGCATGTTTAGATCTCACCTGAGGGTGTCAAAAACAAAAAGGCACCTGCTGTTTTCCGACAAAGGTAAGGATACGGTGAGTGGCCATGAGTGAGCGTCGATCTGGAGCCTGATCTGATCATGGCGGATCTATTGAATTATCTGACCGCTGAAGCAGACCATCTGCTTTCCAGGCCAAAATCCAGATACACAGCTAGAAATCAGTCATGATATAATCCCATATCAGTACATCCTCGCTTTCGAAGGAATACAGGGATTTAAATGAATGTTTATGACACCAACAAGAATGTTTATGACACCAACTTTCTCACGAAAGACTTTTCTAATTCTTCTACCACTGTAGTCCCCGATTTTTTTTCCAGCTAGTTTTGCATCACAGCCCTTCCTGTGTGTCACTTTCCCACACACTGTTTTCCCACAGAGAAAACAGGAGCAAACGCTCCTCTGACCTTAAGGCAGGAAGTTAGTCCAACAATGCTGTTCATGGAAAAAAAATCTAAAACAACATTAACATAGATAAGCTTCTGGAGAATAAACTGTACCGTTTCCATAGCAACTGAAGAGCCAGGGTCATGTTGAGAGCAGCAGGGTCCGGTCTTCCAAGCCTCCAAGTCTCCACAATCGCAAAAACCTCCTCCTGCTGAGGCATGCATCTGCGATTGCAATGTAAATAATACTAATTAAAATGATAAATACATACTATATAAGAATAAAAAATTAATTTATTTTGATGGATGTATTTGTAATCAATTCAATTTTTCACACACTAAAAATCTCACAAACAGTCAAACTTTCTTCGTAGAGAGAACAGCATTGAGAAAAAAAATGCCAGTATATATTCCAAAGGTTCATCACAGTTAGCTTGATAAAATAATAATAATATTATTAATAATGAGAGCATGTACCTTGTAGCGATGACTTTTGTGCACACTCTTCTGGAAGCATTCTATGCAGAGTACACAAGTGGGATCTATTGCACAGTCCCTGAAAATACATATAAGGACGATTGAAAGAAAGAAAAGCAATGGTGACAAATGCAACCTATAACACTGAACTGGGCTCCTCATGAACTCATCATAAAAGTTTCTCCTTATAGGCTATATAAATATATAAATATATATATATATATATATATATATATATATATATATATATATATATATATATATATATATATATATATATGCAAAATGGCTGCCCACTGCTTCAGGTGTGCGTGTTTGTGTGTGTTCACTACTCCTAATGTGTGTGCACTCACTTGGACGGCTTAACCTGTTACCTTCACATGTTACTTTCACTTTCAGTTGATGGTGACTGCATAAACTGTGAAGTATATTATCAAACGGTCTCCATTCTAACCTGCATGAGTAGACTGTCTCCCCTTCTTTAAAGACACGTCCACACTGCTGAGCTGATGAGTTGCTGTTGTATTGCTGTAGCTTCTCCAGGCCGACACAGGGGTCCTCCCCAAAAAGAAAGCACTCAAGTGGATACAGCAGGTGTTCCTCAACCTTTTGCTGCTCCTCTTCTTGTTGTGGCTCTCTCTCTAAGCAGTAAATTAGTGGGACCTGCTCCCCCAAATAGCTGAGTATAGCAGCCCCTCTGTTTGAAGACTCCTGCCATTTCTGGTGCAAAAGAGAAAGAGCAATGAAAAAAATACAAGTGATGGCAATTGGGGCAAAAACAAAAGTTTGGGTTTAAGAAGGAATGAAAAAGTTTAAATAAAAAAACACAAGGAGCAAGGGTGAAAACAAACAGGTAGAAAAATATACTAAAATAATAAATATCTTATATAATAAACAAGCTAAATACATTCAATAATCATATGCTGTGAGACATAATAAAAAAAAAATCCAGAAATCACAATATATTATTTTTTTACTATTTATTTGTATGATACAACTGCAAATAAGTATTTGAACACCGCAGAAAATCAATGTTAATATTTGGTACAGTAGCCTTTGTCTGCAATTACAGAGGTCAAACATTTCCTGTAGTTTTTCACCAGGTTTGAACACACTGCAGGAGGGATTTTGGCCCACTTCTCCACACAGATCTTCTCTACATCAGTCAGGTTTCTGGCCTGTCGCTGAGAAACACAGAGTTTGAGTTCCCTCCAAAGATTCTCTATTGGGTTTAGGTCTGGAGACTGGCTAGGCCACGCCAGAACCTTGATACGCTTCTTACAAATGTAACTCCTTGGTTATCCTGGCTGTGTACTTCAGGTCATTGTCATGTTGGAAGACCCAGCCTCAACCCATCTTCAATGCTCTAACTGAGGAAAGGAGGTTGTTCCCAAAAATCTTGCAATACATGGCCATCCTCTCCTTAATACAGTGCAGTCGCCCTGTCCCATGTGCAGAAAAACACCCCCAAAGCATGATGCTACCACCCCCATGCATCACAGTACGGATGATGTTCTTGGGATGGTACTCATCATTCTTCTTCCTCCAAACACGTTTAGAGTAATTATGACCAAAAAGTTATATTTTGGTCTCATCTGACCACATGACTTTCTCCCATGACTCCTCTGGATCAACCAAATGGTCATTGGCAAACTTAAGACGTGTCTGGACATGTGCTGGTTTAAGCAGGGGAACCTTCTGTGCCATGCATAATTTCAAACCATGATGTCTTATATATATAAGATGTCATGGTTTGAAATTACGTCTTATATATATGACGTCAGAAACTTGTGGGTCAGAGACTTGTGGGTCGCTCCTGGTTAGCAGTGGTGAGAATTTAACAACAGTGGTCAAAGAAGAAACAAACCACAAACCAGCGACAGGGTGTTGGGCGCCCAAGGCTCATCGATGCACGAAGGACACAAAGGCAAAATCGTCTGGTCTGAACCAACTGCAGGTCTACTGTGGCACAAGTCACACAAAATTTTAATGATGATTTAGGGAGGAATGTGTCAACAAACAGTGCATCAAAATTGTTTGTAGACCAGAGTGCCTATGAAGACCACTGTCCATCATCGGATGTGCCTACAATGGAAACGTGAGCATCGGAACTGAACCTTGGAGCAATGAAAGAAGGTCGCCTGATCCAATGAGTGCCGTTTTTTATGTCATGTGGACGGCTGTGTACGTGTGGTGTTTAACCTAAGCAGGTGATGACACCAAGATGCAGTGCGACGATGACAAGCCGGTGGAGGGAATGAGATGCTCTTGGTGACGTACTGCTGAGAAGCCCTGGGTCCAACCATTCATGTAGACATAAATTTGACACTTGCCACCTACCTAAATGCCACCAACCACCATGACATTGGTGTTCACTGGTGGAAGTGGTCTCTTCCGGCAGGATAATGCACCCTGCCACACTGCACACATTATTCAGGAATGGTTGGAGGAATATGATGAAGAGTTTAAGGTGTTGCCTTGGCATACAAACTTCCTTAGATCACAATCTAATTGCGCATCTGTGGAATGTGGTGGACCAACAAGTTCAGCACCCCCACACTATGAGATCCGCTTGGTTACAAACATTCTTCCAAATATCTTCCTTTGTGTACAGCAGAAAAAAGAAATGTATACAGGTTTAGAACAACTTGAGCATGACTGAATGACAGAATTTAAATTTTTGGGTGAACTATCCCTTTAATGGACAGAGAAACTCTCTCATAAAAGATCTTTGACCCCTAGCCAGCATAATCAAAACTATGGCACATACCCATTCATGCCTAAATAATCTGTCTGATTGAGTTCTGCAGCAAGATCAATCAAGGAATGAACAAGGGTCAATCCTGATGCATACAACTTGACACTTACTTTCAATGCAATAGTTGGAACTGGCACAATTCACAAAAGCAGATTCATGTTCATCAGAATATCAGGAAGAGATTCATTTAAACATCACTATAATTTCAAGCTTCAGAGAGAAAATGTACACCCTGATCTAAAAAAGTTAAGAAATCATGAGGAATTCAATCTCGGTTATGATTCTGAAAAAAACACTTAATTGCAAATCATGCTCAACTTTCACAACCAAACTTTTCTAAACATGAAATATGTTATTTGTGGGGGGGGGAGATAATCATTTTGAAGAAGTATAAGTTAGCACATAATATTACATACGGTTAGAATGTGCAAGACTATATTCTGTAATAGCAAATATAAAATAAAAAAACTGTCTATTCTGATCATAAATAATAAAAATATATTTAAAAAAGAAAAGGTAAAAAAAATTGCACAAGGCCAAAGACCTGGAATTATTTTAAAATAATAATAATAATACTCTCAAAAGGTCATATCCAACCCAATTTAAGTCAAAGTGAAGCTCTTTATGCACGACCTTCGTGTTTTCGTAAACAAATTAAACTTTTAAATGCATCCGCACGAGATTTTAACACACAAAAAATGCTTGTTTCTGCAATTCCACAAACTATTTAACACAAAATATTAACAGCTCATGTTACAAATTTAACTAGACAAAAAACAACGTACTAAATGCCATTGAGTAAAGAAGTAAACGCAGTTAAGTTTACTCGTTTACATGCTACATGATAAACAATCATGTCAACAAAATCTAATATCTGACCAAAATGTTCATCATTAAATCTAAAATAAAACATAATGTACAGGTTTACCACGCATATTCGGCATATATATTTCACTGCTAAAAGCTTAATATATTGAACAACGCGTGACAAGCGATTGCATTTGTGTCTGAAGTGGTTAGAATCATCTATTTACCGTGCTCAACTGTACACCGTTCAGCGACTCCGCCATGATTCAAATGCCGTAAAGCGTCACCACAGCAACATCCAGGACTGATTTGCAACAGTTTAAAAGTCATGATGTATTGAATTCAGTGATATAACAAAAGAGGTAAATATACATTGAAATTTTATTACAGATTGTGATCAGATTATAAAAGCATGTGGCTTGACCTACAAATTTCATAGCACAAAAAATAAAATAAAAAGTGAAACGATTTATTTAATACTATTATATAAAACCAAAAAGATTGTTGAATTTATTATTTTTTATTACTATTTTAAAGTATCAGTATACTGGAAGACTCAACAAAATGTATTAATGACAAGATATTAATTTTCCTCTCTATTTTATATCCAAAAAAAATATCCAATTTCCAATTTATATCCAATTTCATAATATCGCACGGAATAATATTGTGATAATATTCTATATCCATGTTGTGTTACACGGACGAAACAAAGTAATGCGGGTTTGGAACAATATAAGTGAGTTATTACAGAATTTTAATTCTGTGTGAGTGGCCATGTCAACAAAAAAACAAAAACAAAAAAAAAATAATGTATCCCTCCAGCGCCCTCTGGAGGAGCTTAATTGTCTTACGTTCTTTACGTGGTTCTTACAAAAAAACCGCCACATGCGAGAGAGAGAAAAAAAACTTTGGGGGTGTTTAGTTTACGTTTAATAATCAGAGATTGCCTTATTCAAATATGACCCCATAGTAAACGCAGAAATATCCTACTTTATGCCAAATGTGTTTGAAGGACCATGTTTCGGCACGCTTCGGTCAAATGCCACACAATTAAGTCAAGCCTACTCACTGTAACCACGTATCTAAAGATATAATAATATGAAGAAGACAAATAAATGTCTACAAATGTCGTCACCCTTGCGAGGAAAATTAAATGTTACTCAGAAATGTCAAACGAATTTGCATATTGACAGCAACTGTTTTTTCCCCTCCATCTACCATACGTGTGTGTGACATCATACCTGAACACTTCATCATTATGACTTATCACCATTTCCTTTCAGCTGTGCAGCTGGAAGCATCTAACGCGCTCACGGGGATGAGAAAGAGCGTTTGGGCTTATATTTGACCCATAGAAAAAGATTGATGATACGAACACTGAGTAGAGTTTCCTCGATAATCTTGAAGAGGTAACCCTTTTAATTATTATACAAGATGGGGGGGGGGGGGTGTCAAAACTTACCACTTCAAGGAAAACAACCAATACATCATGATTTTTGCTGTTCTGAAGCTTAAAAATGCGACAAAATAACGCTTGCAGTATCTCATCTTTTAAGAGCTACATACTACATTTGTATGTCATACTATTGTTGTGATATCAAAATGATATTATATATTGATAGGCTATTATACACTGCAACTTTTCTCTAACAGGATATAATGTTTATAATTTTGATAATAAATGGATACAATTTTATAATGGTCAGCATTGTTTAAAGCCTTAATTGTTTTTTTACCCTCAAAAATAAGCTTCACATCAAGAAATGAATAGTAGGCCTACTTAAAAACTAAAAACATTTCAGTTGCCTAATGATCTGTTTTGTTTACCATGGTGTGGGTCCCTCATGGTGCTGCTATATTTTCAGTAGGCTAGGTCACATTACGATTAGTGTTTAAAAAAACGTTTCTGTATGTTCAACTAAATTTTGTGGGCATAAAAGAAGAAACGTTTGCAATATTTTTCTGTTAAAAATTCTTCCAAAATGATGACAATTTCAATTAACCGATGGTAAATATAGACGCTCGCACCCTAGAGGTGGCAAATGAAATTTACAGCCAGGGTCTAAGAGTAACTCTGTTGGCTTGCGAGCTTGAAAAACCAAACGTGCCAATCACATCGTGTATATAGTCGGTGGGCAGGAATAATGACAACAGAGTTGCGATGGTTCGGCGTGAATTTCCTGCTACTTCACTGCTAACAAAGGATGGAACTGAAGTCATTCTTTAAAAAGGAAGATGTATGTTTAATCTACACTCTAAAAAATGCTGGGTTGTTTAAACCCAATGTTGGGTCAAATATGGACTAACAGCAATTGGGTTGATTTAACCCAGCGATTGGGTTGTTTAAACCCTGCGGTTGGGTTAAATATTTGCTTAAGACAACCCAATCGCTAGGTTAAAACAACCCAATTGCTGGGTTGACCCAACATTGGGTTGTTTTTTACCCAGATTTTTTTAGTGTATCAACTAGCGCCACTGGTGGGAAAAAGCATGGGACTCACAAAGAAAAGAAAGAAAGAAAGCCCCTTATACTTGGGGGGGCAGGTGTTTCTGGGTGTTTCTCCCTCATATTTGCTTCAAGGTCTTGATAAATTTGTGACATAATTATTTTGTCTTTTATGTTTTTAGTGAAGTTTTTATTAACAAAATTTCGGGAGGAGCACATGCAGATAATTAAAATTATACTTTGGGTTTGGGCCAAATTCCGAGCCCGGACAGCACGCCAAATACGCATAATCTTTACTCTATTTAATTTGATGTAAGTGTGAACTAGTGAAATAAAGAAATCTCGTCTTCTGTCCAAACATACTGCAGCAGCTTAAAAAAAATTATCATGTGACTTTTGCGTACGCCAGGTAACGCTGTAAATGCTGAATTGCCTGAAAAACAACCTCATGCGAGCGTAAAAACATTTTAGCGATATATGAGTTTTTGTGAAATTGACATTTACATTGGGCTTATTTTCAATGTGCACATTCAATTTGCATAATTTGAAGGGTAATAGAAATGCTGTTTCTGTTTCAGTTGCAGTATCTCCGTGTTTCCATAACAGATTTGCGCAAAATGATTGTGATACTGTCTAAATGTCGATAAAAAAATATTGCAAAATGACAGCGCTTCCATTAACCAATGTCATGCGACTAAAACATAATTTTCATTCAAAAGTCATTCTAAAAAATTATGTCACGTATGTTGGGTTTGTGTATATCCCAGCCACGACACTGGCCGTTATTATTAATCGAAGGTGTCGTAGGCGTGTTGTCCAAGCCCGGCCACCCTGCGGAGAAAGCACATTTCAGCCGCCTGTATCCGGGATCTTGTCCTTTCGGTCATGACCCACAGCTCATGACCATAGGTGAGAGTAGGAACGTAGATTGACCGGTAAATCAAGAGCTTCGCCTTACGGCTCAGCTCCTTCTTCACCACGACAGACCGGTACATTGCGGTACAGAGCTGGTCCAGCGTTCCACTACCGGGACGAAAACCACACTGCTCCTCCTGAATCCGAGGTTCCACTATCAGCCGAATTCTCCTCTCCAGTACCCTGGCATAGACTTTCCCAGGGAGGCTGAGAAGTGTGATCCCCCTGTAGTTGGAACACACTCTCCGGTCCCCCTTCTTGAAAAGAGGGACCACCACCCCGGTCTGCCGGTCCATAGGCACTGTCCCCAACTGCCACGCGATGCTGCAGAGGCGCGTCAGCCAAGACAGCCCCACAACATCCAGAGACTTAAGGTACTCAGGGCGAATCTCATCCACCCCCGGCGCCTTGCCAACGAGGAGCTTATTAACTACCTCGATGACTTCAGCCCGGGTGATGGACGAGTCCCCCTCTAAGCCCTCAGCCTCTGCTTCCTCAAAGGAAGACGTGTCGGTGGGATTGAGGAGATCCTCGAAGTATTCCTTCCACCGTCCAACAATATCCCCAGTTGAGGTCAGCAGCTGCCCATCTCCACTGTAGACAGTGTTGGTAGGGCACTGCTTCCCCCTCCTGAGGCGTCGAACGGTTTGCCAGAATCTCTTCGAGGCCAACCGATAGTCTTTCTCCATGGCCTCACCGAACTCCTCCCAGGCCCGAGTTTTTGCCTCCACAACTACCCGGGCTGCTGTCCACTTTGCCTGCCGGTACCTGTCCGCTGCCTCAGGAGCCCCACAAGCCAGCCAGGCCTGATAGGACTCCTTCTTCAGCTTGACGGCATTTTTTTACTTCCGGTGTCCACCACCGGGTTTGGGGATTACCGCCTCGACAGGCACCGGAGACCTTACGGCCACAGCTCCGAGCGGCCGCGTCGACAATGGAGGTGGAGAACATGGTCCATTCGGACTCAATATCTCCAGACTCCCTCGGGATCTGGTCGAAGCTCTGCCGGAGGTGGGAGTTGAAGATCTCTCTGACAGGGGGTTCAGCCAAACGTTCCCAACAGACCCTCAAAGTACTTTTGGGTCTGCCGAGTCTGTCTAGCTTCCTCCCCCGCCATCGGATCCAACTCACCACCAGGTAGTGATCGGTTGACAGCTCCGCCCCTCTCTTCACCCGAGTGTCCAAGACATACGGCCGGAGGTCAGATGAGACGACCACAAAGTCGATCATCGACCTTCGGCCTAGGGTGTCCTGGTGCCATGTGCACTGATGGACACCCTTATGCTTGAACATGGTGTTCGTTATGGACAAGCCATGGTTAGCACAGAAGTCCAATAACAGAACACCGCTTGGGTTCAGATCAGGGGGGCCGTTCCTCCCAATCACGCCTCTCCAGGTGTTTTAAGCATGCTTTAATTTCAATAAGAAATTTACTCTTAAGAAATCAGAATCGAGAAACTTTCAATTTCAGAGAAAAGCTTTTATAGACACCAGGCCCAGAAAACGCTGCTGTGTGCATCTTTACGTCATCGCGAAACACGACTCTACAGCACTTCTAATTCAGTAGCCCCGCCCACCAACTTATGGAGCTGCAAAGAAGAATTACGTCATCTGTAAAGAATGATCGACTTTTACATACGCCAGGTGACCTGTAGCTACTAAATGCAAAAAAAAAATCCATTGCAGTTTTACAAAAATGTCCTTTTTCGAAATGCCTGAAATCCACCTCATGCGCGCGTAAAAACATTTTTTGCGAATCACGATATATAGGAGTTTTTGCGAAATTGACGCGTTTCCATATTTTCCCCTCACATGAAATTCGCAATTGCGTGATTCCCTATTAAAATCACTGGATTTCGCCTGCAAAAAATTGCTCAACAATAACCCCAAATGTTATCGCCATGTTTCCATTACAGAGTTGCGTTTTTGCAATAGATGGTTGTTTTGGGGAAATGTACGTGTTTTCATTGAGATGACTGGGTTTTGCCTGCAACAGAAAATGTAATAAAAAGAGTTTAATAGTTTGTCCAATATATTAAGACATTGATTAATATAAAAATGTTTGCATAGTAGAAATAGCCCATATAGCATTTTATATTTGACTTTGTGTAAATGATAACATACTTCTTTACTTTTACTATTTATTATACTTAAGGTAGCATTATTTTAGGTACTGTTGTCATACACTTGCTAACCCTGTGTTTCTTTAAATGAATAACCAATTTAACTGTTATTTCTTTCTATCATTTTGGGTAGCCTCAGCCCCCCAGTGACTATGAACATAACCAATACAACATTCTTACCCCAAAACCACACAAACAGTTGTGAGCCAAATTACGATGAAGAAAACCCACTTCCACTTGTGGCTCTCTACAGTATAGTCATCGCAGTGGGTCTGCCTGCTAACCTGATCACAGTCTTCCTCACGTTGCTCGAAGTGTTTCGGAAGAATGTGCTTGGAATGTACCTCTTCAGCCTGTCAGTATGTGACCTGATGTATCTAAGTACACTTCCGCTCTGGGCCGTTTACATCAACAGAGGCCATCGCTGGGAATGGGGCTCTCTGGCCTGTAAGTTCACTGGCTACGTGTTCTTCAACAACATGTACATCAGTATCTTCTTGATGTGCTGCATTTCCGTGGACCGCTTTGTCGGGGTGGTCTACGCCGTGGAGTCTCGAGGTCTGAGAAAGATGAGGCATGCCGTGATCATCACTGTTTTGATTGTGGTAGTCGTTGCTGTGGGACACGTGCCGGTTTTCAACATGACAGAGGGCAACTCGGAGATAATGAAGGAGAAGCGGTGCTTCGAGCCAAGCAACCCCTCGAATGTGGTGACGGGACTCAACTATGCTCGCTTCTTGATCGGTTTCTTCATCCCGCTGTGCATTTTAATAGTCACCAACTTAGCCATACTTGTAAACGTTCAGGCTAGCACGGGCCTTACTCTACGGGCCAAAGTCAAAGTTCGTAACCTGGCCGTGGCTGTCGTCTTGTTCTTTCTGGTCTGCTTCACGCCATACCATGTGATCCTTTTGCTACGCGCCATAAATTATCACTTTTCAAAGGGGAAATGTGACTTTGAAAGAAGTGTATACACATACTACACCACCTCTCTGGGTTTGTCTACCATCAATAGTGCCATAAATCCAGTTTTCTATGTTCTCACCAGCAACAGTGTACATAAGAGGATTTACAAAAGCTTGCGAGGGTTACGAAGCAGCTCAAGATCTTCTTCTTTAGTGTGATTTTAGTTTTTCTCAACAGGGACATTTTTTCTCTTAGCCTGTATAGCATTCAAAGAATGAACCGAATTTAGAATTTGGTAACACTTTATTCTAAGGTGTTGCAGTTACACTGTATATACTTACTCAAATAACTACGGCCCGGTTTCACAGACAGGGCTTAGATTAAGCCAGGATTATGCTGTAGTTCAATTAGGGCATTTAAATAGCTTTTATAAACATCCATTAGAAACAAACATTACTGGTGAGCATCTTGACACAAAACATTGATATATTCGCTTTCAGTTAAATATGCATAAACAACTTAAATATGCATTTAAATCTGGGACTAGGCTCAAGCCTTGTCTGTGAAACTGGAGGTAAATGTACTTACTAATGGGTTATGGTTAGGGTTTGGTTTAGGGTGTAATTTGTAATAATTAATTACTTGTAATAATTAATAATTTAAGTTCATGTAGTAGCATAGAACTATATTGTGTTATATTAAAATTAATCATCCATGCATTGCAGTAACATTGCAGTAACTTTTTTCTAAATGCAGTTTATTGATCTTATTGTATAAGATTCATCCCTGAATATGTTTTGACTTTGAATTTTCATCAAAATGTCATAACTCAATCTTCAAGTGAAACAACTTCTCTCTGCATGGTGATGTATAGCAGACTTCTCAAATAGTTGTGTTTGTATAAATCCTGCCTCTTTGACGGCAATCCGATGGATGAGTCTGGGTTTGGCGGTTACCAGGAGAGCGGTACTTGCCTGACTGCATTGTGCCAAGTGTAAAGATTTGTGGAGGGGTGATTATGGTGTGGGGTTGTTCTTCATGGGTTGGGCTTGGGCCCTTATTTCCAGTGAAAGGAACTCTTAATGTTTCAGCATACCAACACATTTTGAACAATTACATGCTTACAACTTCGGTTGTACAGTTTATGGATGGCCCCTACCTGTTCCAACATGACTGCACACAAGCACACAAAGTAAGGTCCATGAAGACATGCGGAGACTGCGAGCCAGGCCTTCTTTTCCAACTTCTTGTCAGTGCCTGACCTCACAAATATTTCTAGAAGAATGGTCAGAAATTCCAGTAAACACACTCCTTGTGGAAAGCCTTACCAGAAAAATGTAAGCTGTTATAACTGCAAAGGGTGGGACAACTCCATATTAAACCCTATGGATTAAGAATGGGATGACATTAAAGTTCATGTGCATGTAAAGGCCGTGTCCCAAAACTTTTGGCAATATAGTATATAAGGTAATTTGACATTTTTATTCAGAAGTGTTGTAAAATATAATGTGGTGCACCTTGTCAAAAACATAATGACAAGAGGTAATAATGCATGATATTTCTTATATAAGAAAATTATTACTTTTTACTTCTTTACACCACAACATTTTTAGAGTCATTTATTTGAAATGTTGTCAAAACAATATCAACCTGTCAAAAACTTTTTCCAAAGATTTTTCTGAAGGTCACTGACCCATTTAAATGTATCTTAGCAATGTCAAAATGTGTATTCAGAAGATTGTGGACAGTTGTAGAGGAAATGGTTAGAGGTTAGCAAGGTGCTGATGTGCAAAAAAGAGGATGTCTGGCTGCTTGAAGGTGACAATCTAGACACGTACAGACAGACTGTGCACCTGCATAAAGACACGTAGTTACACACTCAAGTGCATGTGGCTGATAAGACTTATTTTTTTAATGAAAAATATATCAAAGATTAATTGCTTTCTACTACCGAAAGTGAATTTTGTTATGTGTTTAAGAAATGGTTTTATTAAAAGCATTTTATGGTGAATTTAATGTGTTAATACAATATAATGTAATCTTTTCTTCATGTTCTATATGCAAATCACGACAAAACATTTCCAATAATAATATATAAACATCTATATAAAGTGCCCTGTACAAGGAATGATTACAGATGGTAGGATTGAATAATCAATCAGTTTCCTCTGAATTTTTCTTGATGCTTTATTAAATGGATTCTAAAAAGTGTTAACCTGTGCTTTCCATTGACCTTTTTAACTCGTTGTGAACTTCCTATTTGCTAGGTTGTAACTAAATCAGTTTGAACGCAAGCACAATGACAGGAAGTGTGACAGAATCAGCGTACTTTTTTTCTTCTTCACATAACCCAGGAATACCACATAAAGATAAATGTACCCCTTCAACTAAATCCGGCAAACTGTTCAAACTGGTAAACATTAAACTTGACTAATTTGGTGACTAGTTATGTTGATATAACTTATAAGCTTGATATCAAATTAGTCCTAGACTAAAATTATAACCGGTTAAGTTATAATTAGTCAAAGTGAAAGGCCTCCCTTCTAACATGCCCCTTTTCACTGAATGGGAATACACACATTCTTAATAAAGCTATGTATGCTATTCAGTGAAGAGCAGGGAATGATTTTCTTTTGTTGCACGATTAATGACAGCAGCATGTATGGATCCAGTATAGACTAATAATATACTCACCCAACTTTTCACTTTCAATTTAAATATAATCAAATGTGACGCAAAAATGTGGGTATTTGAAACAGAAAAGTGAACAGAATTCAGTATAGAAAGCCGCCTGTCAGTACCGAATTCAGTTCTCCTTCGCAGTTTGCTCTTAATAACTCCTCATCTAGCATCACTCACTCCTATGCTCATTCATCCATGTTCATTCTCTGCACTATCATTTTTAAAGCAGCTTTGTGCTGCACGGTTATATTTAATTACATTGGGCATCATATCACCCAACCCCTACTCTGCTCCTCCCAGTTCTCTTTGAAAACATAAGATATACTTTTGTAAAAACATTTTTACTCTGTTTATGATACTAGCTACTAGGTCTTACAGAAAATATAATAATAGCAATTTTTAATTGACACACACACACAGAAAATTGTCACTTTTTTTTATTAAGCATTTAAGTTACATTTTACAGTCCTTTTAAAAAAAAGTATAATAACAATAGAAGGCAAACTGATCTAAAGTGCTGAACAAACTATTAGAGCTGTATATTAATGTATTCTTCTTTAAATATTTCCTATATAAATACATTCAAATTCATTTCATTTCAGATATCAGTTCACAATAAAAAATAACATAGCTTTAAGAACAGTAAGCAATCAGCTTAGGCAGCAACAGACAGTTCAATGCACGAGTACATGGCCATGGTAACTTCCTGTGTTTGAGGTTTACAGTGATTTTGTTCGTATTAGGCACTTGTTAGTTCTTCTTTATCCCTTATTTTAACAGCCTCGTCTATGTTTGTAGTAAGTGTGTATGTCAAGTAAGTTAGGAAATACTTCCTGAGCTAGTGAGAATAGTAAGTTCCTTTGCTTTTGTCAAGCATGTTTTTCCTAGATATATTTGTGAAAGTGCTTTGAATCCCTTACCTGTGCTTGTTTGTGTATACATTAAGGAAAACAGGCAAAAGTGTGTACTTTGAGAAATGGTTTACTCAAAAATTAACACTCTCTAATCATTTACTTCCAAACTCTTTCTGACTTTTTGAATATGTGTGTGTGTGTGTGTGGTGTTTTTGATTATTGCAGTGGATCTTTCTTGTGCTGGTTGAGCTGCAGGTTCATGCTATACTGGCTGAGCCACTGACTTGAGATCTGATAGAAGAATCCTGGAGCATTTCGACAATGTGATGGCATCAGCTACAAAAAAAAAAAAAAAGTTTAGATATCAGTTTTACATTTGAAGAGATTGTTCACCCAAAAATAAATGATTGAATTACATAATAAGACTACTCCCCACGGCTCCAGGGGTGTTATAAAGGCCTTCTGAAGCGATGTATTTTTCTAAGAAAATATCTATATTTAAATCTTTATAGCCTAAAATAACTAGCTTCAACAAGACGACCATATGCAGGTTGCCTTGTGCTAAAAGAGTAACCTGTGACCACGCACGACACATTGATAAACGCGGAAGTGCAACGGATAGAGCAAAACAACACACGGAGGAGCTTGAGTTTGTTCCCCAGCCCTATTTGTTTGAACCACGAAAAATTTCAAAGCTTACGCTACTCCAACATCCTACGTCATACATTGCGTCACATTACTCTTTTGGCGCAAGTTGACTTGCATATGGTCATCTGCCAGGAGCTAGTTATTTTAGGCTGTAAAGATTTAAACATGGATATTTTTCTTACAAAAATACATCGCTTCGCTTCATAAGGCCTTTATTAACGCCCCAGAATCATATGAAGTACTTATATGATGGATGGTTGCACTTTTTTGGACTTCAAAATCAGGACCGCCATTCACTTCCATTATAAAGCTTGGAAAAGCAAGGGTATTTTAATATAACTCGATTGTGTTCATCTGAAAAAAAGAATGTTGTATATACCTAGGATGTCTTGAGGGTGAGTCAATTATTTTTGGGTGAATTATCCCTTTAATTAATTTCCTATAAATCAGTGATTCTCAAACATTTTCAGGTGGTATACCACATAAAAAATAAAATCGTAGGCTACCTAACACCCAAAATGTTGAGGAAACCAGTTTTAATTGGGTAATTAGCCCAAAAATAAAAATTCTGTCATCAATTACTCACACTCGTCATTACAAACCTGTATTATTAACTTTATTTAGAAAAGTTTATTGATCTGTGAAAAGGTGTACCTGCATTTTTATGCCATTATCATTATTTTAGATGAAAATGGTCTCAGAACAAAAATATTATTGTTTATCGCAATAAATTTTTGGCCAATTTATCGTCCAGCAAAATGTGTTATCGTGACAGGCCTATACATCACATGCATATTCATTTGTATTGAATACTTCATGGGCCACAGTTTGAGAACCACTGCTCTAAATACACAAAAAATGACTGTATATTAACTTAATTCCTTGAACACACAAACCTTGGTTTGAATTAGAGCTCCAGGAGGGTCTTCTGGATTTTCTAGTTCAAGATCAGAAAGATTTATGGTCTGAAAATAAAAAATAAAAGTCTGAATACGTAACAGCACACATCTCCCCCTCAACAAGACACATGAAGCCATCTAAGTCTTTACCCACCTGTGAGTCAGCACTTGTGTCAGGGTGTCTGAGCTGGAGTGTTTTGAGTAGTCCTTCATGGGAGTATAGTTTAGGTTTGGGACCCGACAGTCTCAGAAATGTTGATCCAGATTGTAGATTACACCAGAAATGTGCAGCTTGGCTGGTGGAGGAGACAGAGACAGAGAGACAGAGACAGAGACAGAGACAGAGAGAGAGAGAGAGAGAGAGAGAGAGAGAGAGAGAGAGAGAGAGAGAGAGAGAGAGAGAGAGAGAGAGAGAGAGAGAGAGCATCATTTAAAACAAGCTTGTGCACAGAGAAATAAACCACAACAAAATGAACACATACTGGACATTTTAGTCTTTCCCTATTCAGTTAGATAAAGATGAAGAAGAGTTATTGTAATATCATGAAATACTAGTCTCTTAATATTTTAAACTAGATTTTCAGTTTTTACTAAAATGTTAGAAGCTTTAGTAATTGTTTTGTGTCTATATAGTTTTGAATTAGTTTTGTTTGGTGGTTTATTAGTTACATTTAATTTTTTGTTAGTTATTTTAGTACTTCAAGTTTTATTAAAAAGTTATATTAGAAGTTATATTAGAAAGTGAGAAACATTGCCTTTGCAACTAGCTAAAATATATATTTTTTTACAAACCAGATTCCAAAAAGGTTGGGACCCTGTACAAATTGTGAATAAAAACAGAATTCAATGATGTGGAAGTTTCAAATTTCAATATTTTATTCAGAATACAACATAGATGACATTTCAAATGTTTAAAATGAGAAAATGTATAATTTTAAGTGAAAATTAAGTTGATTTTAAATTTCACAGCATCAAATAAATAAATAAAAAGGTGGGATAAGGCCATGTTTATCACTGTGTGGCATCCCCTCTTCTTTTTATAACAATCTGCAAACGTCTTGGGACAGAGGAGACAATTTGCTCAAGTTTAGGAATAGGAATGTTGTCCCATTCTTGTCTAATGCAGGCTTAGTTGCTCAGCTGTCTAAGGTCTTCTTTGTCACATCTTCCTCTTTATGATGCACTAAATGTTTTCTTTGGGTGAAAGATCTGGACTGCAGGCTGGCCATTTCAGTACCCGGATCCTTCTTCTATGCAGCCATGATGTTGTTATTCATGCAGTATGTGGTCTGGCATTGTCATGTTGGAAAATGCAAGGTCTTCCCTGAAAGAGCAATGTCTGGATGGGAGCATATGCTGTTCGAGGACTTGGATATACCTTTCAGGATTGATGTGCCTTTCCAGATGTGTAAGCTGCCCATGCCACACACACTCATGCTACCCCATACTATCAGAGATGCAGGCTTCTGAACTGAGTGTCGATAACAACTTGGGTTGTCCTTGTCTAAGGGCCCAAAGATCACAGGCATCCATTATTGTTTTCCAGAGATTGTTCAGAATTCTCTGAATCTTTGGATGATATTATGCACTGTAGATGATGATAACTTCAAACTCATTGCAATTTTTCTCTGAGAAACTCCTTTCTGATATTGTTCCACTCTTTTTCGCCGCAGCACTTGGGGAATTGGTGATCCTCTGCCCATCTTGACTTCAGAGAGACATTTCCACTCTGAGAGGCTCTTTTTATACCCAATCACGTTGCCAATTGACCTAATAAGTTGCAAATTGGTCCTCCAGCTGTTCCTTATACGTTCCTTTAACTCTTCCGGCCTCTTATTGTTACCTGTCCCAACTTTTTTGGAATGTGTAGCTCTCATGAAATCCAAAATGAGCCAATATTTGGCATGACATTTCAAAATGTCTCACTTTCATCATCTGTTATCTATATTCTAATGTGAATAAAATATAAGTTTATGACATTTTTAAATTATTGCAATCCTTTTTTATTCACAATTTGTAGTGTCCCCACTTTTTTTTTTTTGGAATTGGGTTTGTATTTTATTTAGTTTCTAAAAAAAAGAAGAAGAAAAAAGATAAAATGAAATTGAAAAATGTTTTCTGTGGTCTTACACAGAACAACCCTGCTAACAAGTAAAAAAAATTATATATAAATTTATATATAAAAACCTTGAATACATGCATCTTGGGTGTATATTATAATGCCTTAACAAAACTTCACTGTTTTCTAAGAAATATTCATAATAAAAGAGTTAGTTTAGGATCCAATTCTCACTATTAACTAGTTGCTAATTAGCATGCATATTACTAGAATATTGGCTGTTTATTAGTACTTATAAAGCTAATTTATGCCTTATTCTGCAAGACCATATTCTACATCCCTTTATCCTACCCAATACCTACTTAACAACTACCATACTATTATTAACTAAATTAGTTTTAATAAACTAGCCCATGATTTACTCACCCTCAAGTCATCCTATGTGTATATGATGTCCTGGCTCTACCAGGCTTTATAGTAGCAGTGAATGACTGTTTCTATTTTGAAGTCCGTAAAAGGCTCTGGGTGGTTAATAAAGGCCTTCTGAAGCAAATCGAAGCATTTTCACAAGAAAAATATCCATGTTTAAAGCTTTTCAAAGTAAAGTTCCAGCCTGTCGCCTTCCGTGGAAAAGTGTTGAAAGTGCCTTCTCTGAGTTCAAGATGCCTACGCGAAATCTGACAAGCTTAACTGGTCATGTAAGCCTTTGAACTGCAGAGGCACTTTGACTGAACTGAATGCAGAATGCAATCATAACTTTACTTCCTAAAATTTTTAATATGGATATTTTTTACTTACACAAACACATCAATTCACTTCAGAAGGCATTTATTAACCTTCCGGAGCCCGTGTTGAGCACATTATTTGATGGACAGATGCATTTTTATGGACTTCAAAAACAGAGCAACAATCCCTGCCATTATAAAGCTTGGAAGAGCCAGGATATTTTTAATATAACTCCCAAAGACAAATGTCATATATACCTAGGATGACTTGAGGGTGAGTTAATCATGGGCTAAGTTTCATTTTTGGGTGAACTACCCCTTTAATAGTGAGAACTGGACCTTAATCTGAAGTATTGCCATAAAAGATGATGACAAGTCATAGAAGAGGAACATTCAAGTTATTGTTTGTATGAAGTGCATTCATAATTTATTTTATTAAATGTAATAGATCTGAGCAACAACAACAAAAAAGCAAGGATGGCTGCTGAATGAACCAGGTTACTCCAGTAATAACTTTAGTTATGTGTGAAGCAAGCATCTCATCACAACCGGCTTTTCATCATCTCATAGTAGCAAAAGCAATAGACTTGTACCTTGATATTGCTGCAGGCTGACAGGGCATGTCTAATATGGTCTGTTGTAGCTGGGACAATGTAGGGATTTCAACCATGATAAGATTTTCCTCTGCTTCCTCAACTTGAAAGCAGTCATTAAAAATGAACCATGGATTAACCTTGTCACCATTTTCAGCCTGTAAAACAACCATGTTAAATATCACAATAACACTTAGCACCGACATGTTTGAAAGCATATCACCTCTAAAAACAATAAATTTATTTAGAATTATGTAACCACAGATAAATATGCAAAACTACAGAACATACGTTTTCAGGAAACTCAAAAGTTCCTGTTTCTTTCACAGGTATGGCTGATGATTTTGCTTTTCTGGCTTTGTCCTGGAATCCGCCCAAGTCTGAAGTCTGCTGGGGTTCTGTCCAGTCCGCAGAACTGAATGTGGACCATTCGTCAAACCCTTCACAACTTTGAAAACCATCTTCACCATTGCGGCCCAACATACACTCCCCCATTACACGCAACAATGCAAACCAATAACACCTGAGACACTATAACAGTTCTGTCTTCATCTAGCTACAGTAGGATCCACACTGTTTGCCTCTATATTGACCGTCTTTGCAGCTATGCTTTTGGCAATGTGCAGCTTGTTTTCTGGTGTGCCACAGGAGGCAGGGAGTTCCCATTGTGTTTCAGAGGCAGGTTAGATGACACATGCTTCCTTCCAAAGACATTTCCTCACTTGCTCTGCTTTGATTTCCAGGAAGTAGACCGAGGAATCTGAAGAGAGGGAGAAACAAATGTCTGTGATGAAAATATAAAATTTTACATTAACATAACATTTTATTTTGCACTTTATTAATCCCTACATGAAAATAGCGTATGGTGTATTTATGAAAGCTTGTTTCTGAGACAGTTCTGAGAAGGGGAAAATTATGAAATTGGGAGATAAAATTATACATTTCTAATGAAAATATAATTTAAATATAATATAATTAATATAAAAACAGTTTAACAGAATAAAATAAAAATGTAACGTAAAACTAAATATACACCTATTTATATATGCAAGATTTAATTTCTATTGCAGGAGATGTAAACACCTTATAAAAAGATTTAAACATGTATTTTCGAACTTTCCAGTTTTAGCCTTTTACAGCAATAATTGTATTATGTAGCCTAAAAACTCTGTATTTATTTTATGTTTTTTTACATTCAAAAACAGTAAGTTAACATATGTAAACAATCACCTGTTAGGCGCTATGTTATAATAGAGAATTTTACATTTCACATTTGCTTATAAAGTTATAAAGTTTCCTTTTGACTCAAAATAAGTTTTTTTTTTTTTTTTTTGGTTATCGCTTTATCGTGTTCTCATTAAACATAAATTACGTTGCTTTGCCTTTCCAACAGCGTAGGATATTGGTCAGATTAAGATTAACAGACCAGGTAAATAAACCATTTGTTTCATACATTCTGTAAGCAAATCAACGTCTTTGCGGTTAAACTAACTTGTACCAATAAAACGACAACACTTACCCTCATAAGCAAACAGCAATAGGTGTGTAATAAAGCCTGATTGTCTAGATAATAGTTAAACCACGTAGCATTTCCGCGATTTTCTGCCAGAAATCTGACGTCATGCGAAAAGGCGGAGAGTGAAGTGCGCACCTGCCCAGCACGTGATCGTTTCTAGAAGGTAACCGTCGTAGGCTACAGCAAAACTCTCGCGAGATTCACAGTTATGGGGCCATAGACGATCTGGGCTCATTCTTTTATTTTTCTCTTGTATTTTTGAGCTAATTTCACATTCATAAATGCATTTTTACTAATAAAAACCGAACTTAATGATTTTGTTGATGAAAGGCAATTTTTGTTGAAGAAAGACAGTAGGCTAGCCTACTATTTGAGACACGAAAGCTTTGTGAGTTTTGTATAGCCTATAAATAAAGTATTTAATTAATATTTTTTATACCCGTCTCTCTCTCTCTCTCTCTCTCTCTCTCTCTCTCTCTCTCTCTCTCTCTCTCTCTCTCTCTCTCTCTCTCTCTCTCTCTCTCTTTCCTTCAGTAGGCCTATTTGCATTTGAGTGAAAGAGCATGTAGCCTATAATAAATAATGTTTATTCAACAACAAAATATGTAATAATTTTTTTTAAATATATATATAAATAACATTTATTATGTTTAAAAAAGATATTCCTCTTTGGAAAATATTGCTTACAGATAATGAATTGCTTCCGGCATGGGTGGACATTTTTCAGGTCTGCCTTATAGATTCACATATTATCATACAATAACACAAAAAAAAAAGGTCCATGATTTACAACCCTATAAATTGTCACTAGAACGTAATGCATATGGTTGCCAGATTAACCATATTTTAGGTAAAACACTGGATAGTATACAAGTTCTTTTCACAGAAAACCTCTGATTGAGGGATTTAAATGACTGCAATCTGGCAACCGCAAGCACGAACACTCTTCCTTCCCTCAGACAAAACCAAAACCAGTTATTTTAGACTTTTTTCGTC